>NW_014040194.1:0-3036 GCF_001186125.1 Sphaeroforma arctica JP610 | reverse complement strand
CCGACATTCTTTATCATCAGTTGAGTACATAATGTACATGAAATACCTCAAACGTTACACGTATACGAACTCTCTCGAGACTAAATCTGTAAAATGTACTACCTGGATCACGCTATCCATCTTAATATATGTGCACAAAAGTATACTACTTTCTTCATCACAAGCATAAATAAATATATCCTCTTACCATTATCGATGGGTGGTCCATCGCACAAGTGGATTGTAGGGAACAGTGTCTCGAGAGCCAGACCTAAAACGTGCGCGGCCGAGTGCGCAATGACGGGTTGTGCCTGCTCGTCATCTGCGGTGTAAAGGCGAAGGTGTACTGACTTCTGCGAGCCCCCCTCTGATAGAGAAGATCGAAATGATCGTGGATATCAATTTGGGGTGACTATACGTTATCTGTGGTTAGGGTGTCTCACGCAGAGATATGGACCGCGGTTTGCAAAACGGTTAGTAGTTGACGTGAACGTTTTGGTGACTATTGTGGTAGTCGAGAGGTTTCGAAACAAGAGGTATGTATTAAGTTCAGATCAAATTCTCAGTGCGCGTGAACCACTCAGCACGTGCATTGCAGCGACCCAGACCTCGCCCACCCATCGTTAGGGCTCAGAGGCACAATAGACCTTTAGCCGTGCATCTGGCACGATTGTTCCTAATGAACGAGAAGTAAACATTTATGACACACACACCAGCACCCTAAAACAGTTCTGTGGGCTCCCAATGCACCTACACGGATGTGGTAGAATATGAACCGAATAGTAAGATCATAGTATAAAGTAGGAAGTAGATCCAGCCTAAAATACACCGACATTATTGTAAGCACTCTGCTGTACGACACATATCATCGCAGTGTGAAGCTAGATGCATTCGAGAACTGGATGTCCCGTGGGTATCACCTAGCGATACAGTGAAGTCAAATACATGATACACGGACGTATAAGGCTACAGAGATACATGGCACATACATTGATAGTGCTTTACTAGGTTCCGTTTCATTGGGAGAGACAGGGAAGGGATGCAAGAACGATAGATTGAGGCTGGGATATATATTTCGAATACATATAAATCCCATTAGGGAGATATACCCTCTAAGTAGAATCAGAGATACATACCACCATAGGTGGCCCCTACTTACGACAGCAGCAAATATTGACTACGAAATTTACAGGCGAACGTACCCACTTCAGTCTGCATACATCATACGGTACCTTTACTGTGAAATGCAGGCAGCAACGAGCGGTTGACATCCCATATTTCCCCATTTGCCTCCGCGACTATGACCGAGTTGGCGAAGGACCTGCTCACATCTGTGCCAGAAAGCAATCGTATTTCAATTTCCCGTCTCAATATTGTATCGAGCGTCTGATGAGTGGACGTGGATGAATGTGAATATGTACTCGAAACTTGGCGGTTATAGATTGAGCAGAGAGATCGACAAAAGGACATAGCATGCCCCCGAGACTTCCTCAGCACCTACTACAAATCCCCCCCCGTGTACTACGTATTGCATACGTATCCATGCATATATAGACACTATTTTTAGCAGACCGCCGCTAAATGTGGACGCTGTAAGTGTACTTATGAGGTTGGCCTTCGATAGTGACCGTCCACGCTTCCACTAAACGATGCCTAGAAGATAACATAGAAGGATCCATATATAAGTGAACGAAACTTAGAAGTATTGACCACTGGCAAATAGCTAAACGGTAGAACTAAAAATCAATGAAGATCTTCAGTGTTGACACTGGCCTAAATGGCTTCATACGTCATACAATAGGGCAAACGCTCGCACTACGCGCCACGGATTTGAAAGTATGTATGCAAAGACTTCGATATCGGTACGTAATACTGAATATAGCGACTGGAAAGCAGCACCGCAAACCCTACACACATATTGCCCCATAGCTATTCTAAAAGTGTATGCTACCATACTAACTTATGCTCAGAGATGTATCAGGCGACTGTGACTGACGACGTTATAAAATGACAACAGTGTACACCATTCAGCACTGCAGAGGCTTAATACGGCTATAATACTGACAGGTGCAAGCATCGTATCTCATCTGACACTTCTTTATGATGAACAAACGTGACTAATTCTCTATTCGAAACACAAAAAAAAGATTGCCTAACCTTTCGCCAGCTCGTAGGGTGTGGATTTGTCGGATGACAGCTGCAGTTTACGACCATCACCTAGGCACGCGATTAGCCCTCCTTCATCCAAAAAATAAATAAAACAGAACGGAATCGATTAGTAGACACAAATATATCGTGACTCATGTGCATCTGCGGAATGTATAGTATGATAATTTACAAATGCGCATCTCGCGTAACAAGGTTGTGGTGGTGTTGATAGATATATTGAAAACACTTTATGAGCCAGGTAGAGCCACCTGTCTGTATAATCATGTGTACCCTAAAAGAGTACCTAAGTACAGAAAAACATCAGCCCTTTCAGTAGGTTGTACGCATACATATCCCAGTTAAGACATATATTCAATGACGGATATCACTCTTTGCTTTAATCAATTCTGGGCAAATGCTGATCGAAGCATTAGGCGACACGCCTTAAAATTCGGTTCAAGTCAAGTTTCAGCAAACAAGCGCAGGCAGCGACAAAGTCCTCTAACCGTACAGTATATGTTTACAACACAGTCACCAGTGCATACACCACCTACACTTGTACGTTATAATTTACTTACCTGCTGACGCTACAACTCGCTGAGCCTGTGCTTCGGCTTTGAATTTCGCAAACAACGAAATGCGATGCGCTTGCTCGGGAGTGTATGCTCCTAGTGACAGTTCAGAGAATTACATCGAATGTGTCAACTATATTCAAGGCAGTATGGGGATGTCGAATTGCTGAGTCTTAGCCGAACACAACCAAACCATGAAATCTGGTCTTTAGATGTAAAAACGAATTTCAGATGTAAAATGTCGGGTTGATATTATTCGTCGATGCGAAACCTACCTAGATCAGTTTAGCAAACAAAAGCAATTTCAGATGTTCAAATACAGGAATACTTATATATA
>NW_014040195.1:77496-82573 GCF_001186125.1 Sphaeroforma arctica JP610 | reverse complement strand
TGTGTGTGTGTGTGTGGTGTGTTGTGTGTGTGTGTGTGTGTGTGTGTGTGTGTGTGTGTNTGTAGTGTAGTAGTATATATATATATATATATATATATATATATATATATATATATATATATATATATATATATATATATATATATATATATATACATATATATATATTTATCGATAGAAGCATACATACATACATACATATATAGTAGAGATGCACATGACATACCCATCAGTGTGTGCCCATGCTGGCACTCGTACAGGCCGATCAGCTGCCACAGTCACCGATGTTGCGTTGATGAGTTGTATATACCCAGAGACTAACCCATACACACCCGAGTGAGTGCCCACAGACACCAAGTCTCCAGTCGAGAAACCCAGATGAGTTAAGGCCCGTGCGGTCTGCGGGCCAACAGATATGGACAGATTGACATTTGAGTGTAAACCTCTCAGACCGCTATCTGCATGCGCGCATATGTACATATGCTATACACCCGCGTGCGCATGTGCATGCATACAAAAACCCTAAAACCCTAAATTCTGAAGCATATCATACATATGCATACATTGACGACAACTTTTCTGACGGGAGGAGAAGGCGACACTACGTAGTATTGGAACAGGTATTGAGACTGAGACTGAGACTGAAATTGACACTGACACTGGCACGCACCTGCAGTTCCGGATGGGAGGCATGGCGCGTAAAGGTGTAAGTGAAGCACTCGCCCACTGAAAAGCTGCGCAAGGCCACCATGTTGTCAATCTGCTTCTTCAGCTGGCCTGTTGGTTGGTTCATTTGTTCGTTCACTTGTTTGTTTGTTTGTTCACTTGCTTGTTTGTTTTTTGTTTGTTCGTTCACTTGCTTGTTTGTTTGCTTGTTTGCTCGTTCACTTGTTTATTTGTTTGTTTGTTTGTTTGTTCGTTCATTTGTTTGTTTGTTTGTTTTGTTTGTTTGTTTGTTTGTTTACTTGTTTGTTCGTTCACTTGTTTGTTTGTTTGTTTGTTTGTTTGTTGGTTGGTTGGTTGGTTGGTTGGTTGGTTGGTCGGTTGGTTGGTTTATGTGTGCGATGGGTCTCAGTCAAGATTTCACTTCATTGGCCATAGTACAGAAGTCTGCGCCAAGTGCCCTCAATTGACCAAAACACGCACAACTATACGCAGGCACGAGTGAGTGTTGTCGGTATAAGAACGTTCGAGAAATTCGTAGAAGCAAAGCTCAGCCTACGACTCTCACTCTCAATACGACTGTGGTACTACGCCTGGTTACAGCACACCATCAAACTCCACTAGATAAAACCCCTAACCATAAAGTAACACATACAGGTAAGGAACCATATATATATTAACAGTACAAGTAAACTGTATCCGTTAATAGCTCCCGTGTTTGTACGTACTATCCACAGTCAGTTGCAGGTGACTGATGCATCGGCGTGCGCGTTCTCTTTTGTAGGCGTCCATGCTCCAGGTCTCCTTCTGTTTCCTATAGTGGTAGAAAACGAGGGGAATGGCATGTATGTGTGTGTGTGTACGTTTTAGAAGTATATCCTGTATGTCTGATTCTATGCTCACGTAGTATAGGGGCGCATGCATGTGTGTGTGTGTTTTAAATTATATGATATATGTCTTAGGTACATGTGTACGCGTGTGTGTGTATGTTTTAGAGTTGTGATGTATGTCTGAGGTACATGTGTGTGTGTGTGTGTGTGTGTGTGTGTGTGTGTTTTAAAGTATATGATGTATGTCTGAGGCACATATGTCTGATCCTATGCTCACGTGTCAGTCGGTTCGTAATCCGCAGTCTAGATCAACCATGGTTGCTGTCTGGGGCTATTCATGGTGCCACTGATGATATACGGTAGCATTCACACAGACATTGTACATAAGACCCATATACAATACTAATCTGCTATATGGTAACTGCATACTCCCAGATGCTCATATGTAGGTACCCCGTTGAAGAGCATGGTATATATGACTGATAACCTCTATACGTACATACAGACATAAATATATATGTATGGACGTACGTACGCAGGTACATATATATATACAATACATATATATATATACATGTATACATATATGCATACATGTATACATACATACATACATACATACATACATACATACATACATACATACATACATACATACATACATACAGACAGACATACAACATATGTATATACATACATACATTTAATACATACATACATAAATACATACATACGTACATACATCCATACATACATCCATACATACATACAAATACATACATACATGTATACATACATACACGCATAAAGCCAGGCCTGGTGAAGTATTGAGCAGCACAGCCCAATCATAATATCATTACCATAAACGTCATAGATCGCCACTGCTAGGAATAAACAACGGACAACCACTGACGCTGACAGGTGCGTGCAAGGTGTGTCGTATTGACAGCGTGCAACTCTCAGGAATTGAGTTCAGGTCAAACCAGGTATGCACTCAAGTCAGGATAAGGATGGCCGGTGAAGGGTGCACCAGTCAGAAAAGGGACCGGTCCTGTCCTCATCACCAGGGCCACAGCCCAGGAGACAAAGTGTATGCTGCGTAACTACCCACACAGGACCTACCCGGATATGGATCTGGATTCGAGATCGATGAGATTGACCCATCTGGCTATGAAGGTCTTGTGCGCGTCTGTCAGGTGCCCCGTCAGTGTGTCAAACAGCCCCTCGGGATAGCCAGTGCTCACTCCATCGCCTCCTTCGCATGTAGCGTTGTGCTGGATGCAAGTCTGTGTAGTAAGAGGTACGATGGTATGGTTAGTCACGTACGTATATCACATGAGGTGTGTGTGTTCTATGGGTGTGTGTGGGACTGGATGCGAATCTGGCGATGGTATGGTCAATCACATACGTATACTACAGCAGGTGTACGTGTTTCAGGGATGTGTGTGTGCCGGTATATATCTACGCTTCATGTGCACACTCGGGACATGCACTAGCCATTGACATTGATGGTACACGCGTATAGAGATACCAACAGTACTGGCACCTTAACGGTCGGCATTGTGCGATTCTACTAGCTCTGTTCTGGATCGTGGTTAGCCATAGACTATGGTTAGCCAGTAATGTGTGTTAGTACTGTGTGTTAGTACTGTGTTTTAGTACAGTGTGTTAGTATTGAGTGTTAGTACTGTGTGTTAGTACTGTGTGTTAGTACTGTGTGTTAGTACTGTGTGTTAGTACTGTGTGTTAGTACTGTGTGTTAGTACTGAGTGTTAGTACTGTGTGTTAGTACTGTGTGTTAGTACTGTGTGTTAGTACTGTGTGTTAGTACTGTGTGTTAGTACTGAGTGTTCATCAGAAGAAGCGCAAGGTCGCAAGCGTATGGCAAAGAGGACTTTGTATGTGAATTAGTACAGCACTTATTTAAATTTGTACACATGAGCCAGGAATGAGAGTAGGTGCCAGGGTTTAGCGTTTAGGGTTTAGCGTTTAGGATACTGATATACACGCAAACATACACACCCACGTGTACGAATACAGTAGAATGTATATCTGAGGGGAGAACAGCCCCCGCGCATACATTAGCCTCGTGTGGAACCACGTGTTTTGGTACTGGCTTTTCGTTTGATTGCGAGAGTCGTTAGGTTTTTAGGGTTTTTGTATCGGGTCGAAGGACCGCTAGGCATAGGCAGTGTGTGCAATGTACTATATAGTTAAGACAGAAACTGACGTGGTCAGACCACTGACAACCACTGCAGCTTATACTGTGAGGCGGCTCTGGCATGCATAATATGGGTACGAGTATACGTGATGGATGGTATATCAATTCAACACTCAGAACATGCCAATCTATATATAGAACACCGCATACTTTGACTACGAAGAATCAAACCACCTCTATCTAAATACAGAACACTATATACTTTGATTTGGAAGCAGCCTTTACACGTGTACTCGTCGCGTGACACTGCTGGCAGAGCAAATGGATTGACCATGGCTCTCGAGAGATTGTTTCTTGCGATTAGAAGTGACCGGATTTCGTATCTGCAGAACATCACAAAGGCCGCATGATCGTTACGGGTATGTAAGTATGTGACAAATCGGTATAGTATAAACCAATCGCTGGCTATAAATAAGAAATGAATATCCGGAAGTATCGCTGATCTCTCGAAAGTCGACTTCCTTTCACATAGAATATAATACTACCTGTCTCCTCTCTCAGTCCGCCTGTCCCACAAACGAAACGGGACACCCGCGGAGTTGAAAGAACATCAGTAAGATAGATGCTCAGCACTCCCACACACGCACATATGTGTGGTCACACTGCACACATAGACTACATGGTGGTGTGTGGTGTGACTCCGTTTTATCACTTGACACTGCACACACAGACTACATGGTGGTGTGTGGTGTGACTCCGTTTTATCATATGACACTGCGACAAGTACGACAGGTGAATGCTGGTAAACAAACGCTATGATACCAATGCAACTGCAGAAAACGAGTAACATATTTATATCAAATACTCTGAGAGCTGGTGGTACTTATGTCCTTGGCGAAAGGTACACATAGAGAAAGGTTGTAGATACATACTTTGAGGGTGTTATGTAGGTACATACTTTGAGGGTGATACGTAGGTACATACTTTGAGGGTGTTATGTAGGTACAAACTTTGAGGGTGTTACGTAGGTACATACTTTGAGGGTGATATGTAGGTACATACTTTGAGAGTCTTACGTCGGTACATGCTTTGAGGGTGTTATGTAGGTACATACTTTGAGGGTGTTACGTAGGTACATACTTTGAGGGTGTTACGCCCACCATGCCGTCCTTGTTGAGGTAGCAGAGCAGCCCTTGACCCACATCACGACGGTATCTGTCAGACATCATCAGAGTGTACAGAATCACCTGTGGCATATGATAGCAGCCCAGAATATGTTACCACATATGCGGGTTATAAACGATCCCACAAGAATTACAATCCTGTCCTCTCCAGACAGATAAAACACCTTTATTAAATATATATATATATATATATATATACATATATATATACATATACATATATATATATATATATATGT
>NW_014040195.1:73293-76527 GCF_001186125.1 Sphaeroforma arctica JP610 | reverse complement strand
TGTGTGTGTGTGTGTGTGTGTGTGTGTATGTATTATATATATATATATATATATATATATATAATAAAATATGTGAGGATATAGCAGGTAGTCCTAAAATCTGGTACCTCTGCAATCTCGTCCCTTGTCTCATATAGTCTGAGTTATCATCATGCAATTCCTCACCTGAGCTCGGTGTGACATGCTCATGCCATTTCTTGGCGGACGGCCAGTCTTCAATTCGAAGGGCATGACCCGCTTTAAAGCGGTACGGTTGTTCTGGTTCGCAGAAGGTATGTCCGTGACCAAGATGGAGCCGTCCACTTTACCTGTATTATTTGGTAATAATACATAACGGTTTGTATCGTTTGGTAGATAATATACAAGTTTTCTCATCAATTGGCAGACAAAACACAAGTTTAGCATCAATTGGCACAGAACACACAAGTTTGTGTATCAGATAGAATTGCAACAACAGCCCCAAACTCAACAGTCATTCAAACTAAACGGTGCGTGTAACAAGACGTGCCGTGTGTGACATGCATTGGCGTTCGAGTTAGACGGTGTACGCAATGTCAACAGTTGCGCACATTGCGAGAGGCTACAGGATATCATGCACCAGTCACAGCACCACACCATCTAGGTGTAGCGGTTGATAGACTAAGCCAGCAACTGCTATATGCACACCTATGAGCTGTATGTGGGGGGAAGATCACATTGGTGCATATGTGACTTACCCTTGATACCGTACTTGTAAGCCAGCAACAGCTACATGAACACCTATGAGCTGCACGTGGGGAGACGATCACATTGGTGCCCATGCGACTTACCCTTGATACCGTACTTGGGTGTCCAGAAGTTCTCCTCCACGTCCATAAAGGAATTTATTTCGATTCGGTTCACTCCGGTAAGCGGCTCTGTTTGCTGCAAGACCGCACAGACGCACAATGGAGTATGCATGGGCTTAATAGAGCTGGGTGAAATGGCTGGTGGCAGACAAGTACGTACGAGCGAAGACGTATGGAGTGTATCACTATGGCAAACTGCTTTTAGTAAAACTGCTGGTATTCGGCAGCCTTATGTTACTGGAGCTGACAAAACACATCTCGGTCAACACTTGAGAACAGAATATACTGAAATAAAGAATGTACTTTGAATTTTATACATATACGTTGTAAAATAAAGCGTTTAAAATCACATATGGGCCTTGTCTGGAAATCCGAAATGAAGATTAGGGGCAGCAGAATGAATGATTGTGGGACAGACACGCACAGATAGGAATAAGCACACTGTGATTAAAACGTTATATTTTGCAACGCACAATACATGTATGGATATATGTAACACACATCATATGTTCATAAACTCTTATGCTTACATACATTTTATGTATATAAACTATAAGCATACACAAATCATATGTATACAAACTACGTGCATACACACATCTGTATATAAACTATATGCATACGCACATCATATGTATACGAACTACGTGCATACACACATCTGTATATAAACTATAATGCATACACACATCATATGTATAGAAACTCTATGACGCATACCCACATCATATGTATATAACCCCTGTGAACTATACATGTATGACTATATACATATACCATTCTCATGTATACGAGCTCTGTAATTGATACATGTATGGCTATACACACACACACATCGTATGCATATTCTCTCTGTGAGATTTCAAATGCAATGCACGACAGATGCACTCACGTATGCAGGCTCATCACACGGTCCGAATTCAACTTCGTTGCCATGGCGACCGATTTGTCCCGCTCCCGGGGATGGACAGAAAGACCGAGCCCAGTTCTGTATTTTTGGTATCGCATCATCTAGAGAGTGGAGTGCAATGGTAGTGTGTGCTTTAGTTTAACTGCTGCAAACCAACTGGTTACCCTACAAACTATTACGCCTTGGGATTAACGAGAGATACAACGGACAGTACACTATACTCAGGTGCGTACACACACATGCGTACACACATCAGACTACCATCGTATGTCTACTACGATAAGAACTCCTGCAGAATCCAGCAGAAGGACTATGACAAGTATATAGCACAGCCATGGCCAAGTATATAGTACAACCATGACTGAGTTCCCGAGGGGATCCGATGCATGCACCACACGCCAAGTGAAAGCGACTACATTCATTCCTAAATTTCGACTGTACAAGACCTAGATTTCGACCACATATTAACCCAAATTTATATATCATCCCAAAATATAAAACCAAATTTTGACTACGTATGAAGCCGAATTTTGAGTACAAGTAAACCCGAGCGTTGACTACATATAACCCCGAATTTTGATTACATATAACCACAAATTATAAACCCGAATTTTGAGTACATATGAACTTAAATTTTGAGTACACATGTACTCAAATTCTGAGTACATATAACATAGAACCCAAATTTTGAGTACATATTAAAATAATTTTTGAGTAAATGTAACATATAACCCGAATTTGAGTACACATAACCTCAATTACTGAGGGATGCTCTGAGGGCCAAATGGCAGAGTAAACCACAGCTCATGCCGCCATCCGCTTACCGCATCGGTCATCATTACGTGATTCTCATTGACCCCGCACGTAAACTCAAAACCCAAGAACTTAAAACCCTACAACCCTTTTACCTTGAACCCTAAAACCCTACAACCTTAAACCCCACAACCCTAGGACCTTAAACCTTGAATCCGTAGAACGATAAACCGTAAATCCCTAGAACAAACCCTACAACCCTGCTATCTTGAACCCGAAAACGCTATAACCTTCCCTGAAACCCTAGAATCTTAAACCCTACAACCCTAGAACATTAAACTCTGACCACTAAGAATATTACACCCTCACTCCCTAGGAACTTGTCGAATACAAGTGCGTATCTACTATATCTAAGAATGGGTGTCTACCTCACAACCAATACGCACTCCACTCTGTATCAGACAACACAAAAACAAAGCAAATACAGATACACACGTAGTTAGGTACACAAGTAGTCTGCTACACACGTAGTTTGCTACACGCGTAGTTTGGTACACACGTAGTTTGCTACACACAGAGTTTAGTATACACGCAGTTTGCTACACGCGTAGTTTACTACACACATAGTTTAGTACACACGTAGTTTGCTACACGCGTAGTTTGGTACACACGTAGTTTACTACACGCGTAGTTTGCTACACACGTGGTTTAGTACACACGTAATTTGGTACACACGTAGTTTGC
>NW_014040195.1:71817-73273 GCF_001186125.1 Sphaeroforma arctica JP610 | reverse complement strand
GTAGTTTAGTACACGCGTAGTTCAGTACACACGTAGTTTGGTACACACGTAGTTTAGTACACACGTAGTTTAGTACACACGTAGTTTCTGGATGAAGACGCTCTCGTCAGTGCCTAGAGCCAGCAGAGCGGTCAAATGGCCCAGCACACGTGACCGCACACAGCGTTGTATGTCTGGTCGACTGAGCTTATTCTGTGTGAGGTTCGGATGGGAGATTACACACACATTTATTAATTATATGCGCTTGAAGACATGTCGTTGGTACGGCTGAGCTTATTCTGTGTGAGGTTAGGATGAGAGATTACACACACGTTTATTAATCATATCGGCTTGAAGACATGTCGTTGGTACGAGCCCGAGTGAAGCTGTGAGGCTATACTGGAGGTGGCTGTGACTGTGTGCAGGTACATGAGAACGTATGTGAACGTATGTGACATTGGGAGCTGTGTCATTCATCAGACGTTTGCGTACAACCAATACTGCCCTGACATTCAATAGTGTAGATAATAATGTGACACATCGCTGCAGGTCATCCCTCTGCAGGTAGTACGAAGGCCATAGACACCGGGTACAAAACCATATTAATTGGTGTAAAAGCATAACCACCTGGTACAAAACCATATTAATTGGTGTAAAAGCATAACCACCTGGTACAAAACCATATTAATTGGTGTAAAAGCATAACCACCGGGTACAAACCCATATTAATTGGTGTAAAAGCATAATCACCTGGTACAAAACCATATTAATTGGTGTAAAAGCATAACCACCTGGTACAAAACCATATTAATTGGTGTAAAAGCATAACCACCGGGTACAACCCCATATTAATTGGTGTTAAAGCATAAACACCTGGTACAAAACCATATTAATTGGTGTAAAAGCAAAAACACCTGGTACAAAACCATATTAATTGGTGTAAAAGCAAAAACACCTGGTACAAAACTATATTAATCGGTGTAAAAGCAAAAACACCTGGTACAAAACCATACTAATTGGTGTAAAATCATAACCACCTAACGTAACTAACCTTATATATTCAATAAACAATGTGTGTGTATGATAGTAAACACTCAATACGCAACAGACACGCGCGCTATGCTATACATGCCCAACACTACAGGACAACCGGCATAGCCACTAGGTTAACATGTCATAGAGGGCTATGATGTACACCACACGCACACTCACCCCACATCACAGGTGGTGGCGATAAGTGGACAGCCATATCATGAGTACCACACACAATTTCATCCTCAATGTGTGTACTTTTGTAGGTATATACATACATGCATGCATATACACACATATATACATACATGCATACATACATACATACATACATACGTACATACATACATACATACATACATATATATATATATATATATATATATATATATATATATATATATATATATATATATATATATACTACTACTACATACATACTACA
>NW_014040195.1:56767-61674 GCF_001186125.1 Sphaeroforma arctica JP610 | reverse complement strand
CTGCATCGTTGGTAAGACGAAACATGTGATGTGTGAGTTGTATCGTATGTAAGACGACACATGTGATGTGTGAGCTGCATCGTATATAAGACGGAACATGTGATGTGTGAGTTGTATCGTATGTAAGACGACACATGTGATGTGTGAGTTGTATCGTATGTAAGACGACACATGTACTGTGTGAGCTGCATCGTATGTAAGACGGAACATGTGATGTGTGAGCTGCATCGTAGGTAAGACGGGACATATGATTAAGTAAGGTTAACGCCTTGTGCATTGTATTTAACATCGCAGTAGGTGCGCATATATACAACACGGGAGATGCGATTAGGCCTTTCAGCTTTATGAGCGTATTGTGTCCAAGATCGAGCAGTCGGTCGAATTTTAAACCTATAGTTACCCAGTCAGGAAACCCTTTGCGCATAGCGGATGTGTATTGAGCTCTGCGGTCTACAAATATGTATCGCAGAACAACCACGGCCCATATATCAAATATAAGGCAGTCCCATTAGACTTGTGGCACTGAGTGAAGAGCAATTTCAAATCAGAGGGCAATGGCAAACACACTCGGACACAGATTGAAGAAAACATACAAACGCAAAAAGGGATGGTTATAAGGTTCGTTTGTTAGTTATTACACACCGTACACAGTAGCGATAGAAAGAATACAAACGGGTGGATATAAAGTAGGTAGTTGTTGACTTACCAGGGTTTTGCTTTACGCTACTCACTCCGCTACTGGATTTCATTGGTTTGCGCACTAAATTAACTTGTTGCCTCGACGATTGGGACCGAACTGTCCCGTTTGGTGGCTGGGCTACTTGGGGTTGCATCGATTGCTTCCTGGAAAGAGATAGAGCTGTGCGCGATAGCCGTATGATCATTTTCAGTATTCTAGTGATAATTCAAGTGTATATGCAGTATTCGACTGCTATATTAAGTGTATACCAAGTATTCGATTGAACTATTAAGTGTATAATAGCTATATTCTATTGCTATATTTAGTGTATATTAATTATCCCGTTGATATATGCAGTGTATATGAAGTATTCTATTGATATATAAAGTGTATATGAAGTATTCGATTGCTATATTAAGTGTATATGAAGTATTCGATTGCTATATTAAGTGTATATGAAGTATTCGATTGATCTAATAAGTGTATATGAGGTATTCGATTGCTATATTAAATGTATATGAAGTATTCGATTGATCTATTAAGTGTATATGAAGTATTCGATTGATCTATTAAGTGTATAATAGTCATATTATATTGCCATATTAAATGTATATTAAGCACTCTATTGATATATTAAATGTATATCAAGTATTCGATCGATCTATAAAGTGTAAAATAGGTGTTACATTGCAATATTTAGTGTATATTAAGTATCCTGTTGCTATATTAAGTGTATCAGAATATTCGATTGGTATATTAAGTGCATATTAAGTATTTTTTGTCATATATTAAGTGTATATTAGAATCTCTATTGATACATTACGTCTATGCTATAGATTCGATCGAGATATTAAGTGTATATTGAGTATTCTATTACTTTATACAGTGTAAATTGAGTAGTCTACTATCATATAAAATGTATATCAAGCACTATCGAAAAAGTAAGTATATATTCCGCATTCTATAGATTAAACCCTTGCACGTACGTAATACTCGTTTATGGGAACGGTGGCGGACTACAAAGTGTGTGGCGAGACTGGTCAGTAGGCCCTACTATCTTCATCACTGATTCTCTGCCTCATGCTGCGAGATATCCTGGTTAATATTCCCCCAACAAATGACTAGACTTTGCATAACAAACCCTTCACCCTATCATCATGAAGACAATAGCCCATGTGCAGCTACAATCAATCAGCACAGACCATCCTCTGGCGCAGTTATCGAAACCAAGTCCCGAACTTCCCCAACTACGTTCGTATATATACTGTACGTTCACATACCTGTACGTCGGGCAATCGCGGCAGCTTTCCTTGCCGCCTGTCCGTTATCACAGCATGTGGCGCTTTGTACACCGTGTGTCCCCTTGTCTACTCCACCACCGTTCTTGCTGACCATATTTAGTAGGCTGGGTTTAGCACCACCGTTCTTGCTGACCATATTTAGTAGGCTGGGTTTAGCACCACCGTTCACCCTGCACATGCTGGTACCGAACTTCACAGTACCGCTGCTATTGGCTAGGGCACTATTCTTCGCACCACCCCCGGGCTGTGCAGGATGCTTATCGATGCCACCCACACTTGACATCCTGCATTGAGAGGTCGCTGCTGCGGTAGGTCTGTTGGTTCTTGCGCTTGGAAGGGTCTGAGTCTTGGCTTTTGGTTTGAAGAAGGACTCAATAGTCCCAGACTATACAAGGAGATAAGTTGTGACGCTGAGTAAGACTATGCATAGCAACAGAATAGATTAAGATTTAAAGAGACGGTTTATCCATTAAGTTCGTGCGAAAGCGAGGTGATGCTCCTTGTAGCCACGCATTCCACTAGCACGCAGGATTTGAACTTCAAAGACAGCGACACACAACAATCGTATTCCAACCGAATTGAATGGGGTATGTTTGTATATGCAGATGTCCTTGTCGGTTCAGTATGACTCGCGTACAATATTGATAATACAACAGTAGCGGACAGCCAGTCAGCTGATACATGCACACGCTTTCAAGCTTAACCCAGCTTCTTCACAGCGAACATTCACAGTAATGGTTACGTAGGATCTTACTTCGGGGTGAAGAACAACCACGTGGTCCATGGAAAAGGAGTGCGGTCACGGTAAAAGCCACATGTATTGTAGAGCTATAGTTCACAGATAGCAACGTATAACACAACTGAAACATCAACAGCAACAAGTAGTACCTTCTTGCGGTCCATGATTGTAGTCTGATAGCTATTTCGACAGAATCACTTTCTTGGGTACTGTCGACCTCGGCATGTACCAGTCGCTGTTCTGTGTTGTGTCTTCTCTTAACTATAAACAACTGACTTTTCGTGCGATGAGGAAATAAACCGTGTATTAGTGACTGTGCTGTCTACTAGTTTTAAATTTCTCTGTGGTCTACCTATGGTCGAATTACACAGTGCTACGCTATATAAGGAATAGGAGATCACACACAAGCCATGCAGATATTACGGCTCAAGTACGCATAAAGTCGACCACGACTTCTAATTTACTACGTCTATTAAGATTAGACTATGTTTATGTAGAAGCTACTGCGATGTGAACGTCTATGCTATACTGCCTTATATACAACTTGTAAATATTTAGACCCATGTATCAATATGAGCTAAGATCTGCATGATGCTGGTTTGACAAGTGATGACAGATATCAATCGTGAATATTATTGGCTATTGTGACCCGCCATAAATTTGATGACGTGTCGATTGGTGGAGATTTGACAGGTACATATTGAAAACGCCGATTAAACACAAAAAAAATACATTGAAAAAACCTAAAAATTTATGTTAAAAATATGAATATATATACCGGACTTACGTTTATATAATACTAAAGAATGTATGTATTTATAGATGGCCCCTTGTAGTATATCTTCTCGTTGGATTGTGCGGTATATCTATGTCGTATACGCGTATGTACCCTACAGTTCTCAAACTGTATAGTGTCACCTCATCAGCAACATGATCTTAAAGCCTGTGACCACCAGTGTGGTAGCTGACTGCCATATCACATCTATGACTGTCGGCAAGCCTTTTAAGACCTCGCACGAAAGTGTTGTGTTGGGCACATCCAATGGGCAGGTCTTATACTACAGGCCAGCTTTAGCACGCGTGCACACACACCCACACGAGAGGGATGTACAGGAATCAAGCGACGCTGAGGTGGCGTCAGCGAAAAGTTCTTATGATACTATGAATGCACATGCGAATGCGGATGTACACCTCAGTCGACATGCAGTACCATCAAAGCACTCGAATGCGATTGCACACAACCAGAAGGTTAATAAGGTGGAGATCAAGGGTGGGTGTCTGTCACACGTGCTCGCACACAATCTGTTTGAATTTGGGGAGGTGAACATAGTGACGGGCGATACAGACGGCGTCTTATCTGTGCTGTCAGACAATCGATTGTTCAGACAGAAGTGCTTGCACGATGGAAGCAGTGTAGTTGCTGTTTGTGTTGACACAGATGTGTACACAGGCACAGATAAACCTAGGTTTAATTCCATCGTAGCAGCGGATAGTACGGGTACAATTACGGGACTGGGGTCGATATTCGACACTTTGTGGAGAATTAAGCTGTCGCATCATATAACGTATACGGATAGAATGAACAGCGGTATTAGAGCTATGACCAGTCTGAGCATGCTGGATGAGTATGGTGTACGTACGCATGTGCTTGTGGTTGCCGATGGGGAAGAGGTGAGAATTCGTGTGTCTCTTGGTCAGTACTCGGTATATATGTGAATGGAAGTATGAACGGGAGCGTGTTTACTCGGACTGAGCAGTGACAGTACTAACTAGGGTGTCCTTTATGCATTGCTGTAGGTGGTTGCTTGGGTGAAGCGTATGCCTGTTGTGTGCAATCGATTTCTATGCGTCTAAGATTGCGCAAAGTATGGGAGTATTATGTTCAAGGGTGGCTTTATCATTCCATCCATACTATTCATATGTGGTAATTTGTACAGCCAGTATCTGTGCTCGCCAGAAAAATCTGTTGATGCTGTAGGTCGATAGAAAATAATATTCACCCCTACACAGATAGTGCGACAATGAATCATTTATGTATAGTTACATTCCGTATTTATACGTATATACATATATATATAATATATATATATATATATATGTGTGTGTGTGTGTGTGTGTGTGTGTGTGTGTGTGTGTGTGTGATGATATGCATGGGGGTGTCTGGGGGGTCTGGGGGGGGGGTTATGGG
>NW_014040195.1:48548-56453 GCF_001186125.1 Sphaeroforma arctica JP610 | reverse complement strand
TAGTATATTATATATCTATATATATACTATATGTGACGTGTGTATGTGTGTCTATGTGTGTCTGTGTATCTGTGTATGTATGTATGTGTGTTTATCTAGTTTTATTATATATATATATGTGTGTGTGTCTGTGTCTGTGTGTGCCTGTGTATCTGTGTATGTATGTATGTGTGTTTATCTATATATTTATTTATATACATATATATATGTGTGTGTGTGTGTGTGTGTGTGTGTTGACTTAATATACGGGTGTGTGTGACTTAGAGATAGATAGCTATTTATTTTACTTGAGATTTTGTGTTGATTTTTGTAAGTGCAGCTAGCTCTACAAAGAGCTCTATTTGGATGAACACTTTTTGATCGTAGTGCGCATGCAACGGGTATAGAGGAAGTCAATTCCGGTTTTTATATTTTTATTAGCTGGATACTGTGTCTCCTAAACCCCCTCTAACCATTCCTCTGACTTCTATTTAATTATACATACACGGTTACGAGCTTATTTCATGTTCTCAGCCTGATGAGTTTATGATCCCTCTGCTCAGAATCTACACTGTATCAGCGACGGCAAACTTGTCTGTTCTGTAAAAATCAACGAACCTGTGGTTGCGATGGAAACGGGTTGGTTTCTCAATATAGACGCATCACGAGGAGAGTCCCACACACAACAGTTGCTTTTCGTGGATGAGGCTGGCGATGCCTTCGTCCTCCATCGATTCAAGGTATGACCAGTGTGGTGTGGTGTAGTCGTCACACTATATTGTGGCACGTACTTCTGCTTCACGGAGCTTGCCAGAGAACACGTGTATCTTCCCCTCTGTTGCTGCCCTGGAATGGACCGATGGATATGTATCTCTGTTTTAGTATTCTCTGCGATAGTTTCAAATGTGAGTCGGTTATGTCACTCTATGCGCTATCCTTTCCTCTCTCGCTCTTGGTGCGACCTGAAACATTTTCTATTTTGTCACAACAATGGCCGTATTAGTGCATACAATTCGGCATTGTCAATACCCTATCGTTGGTTACAAAGTTGAAATCATCCGAGGCTCTGATACGCGGCATGGATTACCTTACTGTAATCAGTGAATGATCACGAGTACGTGTTGTGTGCAGATAGGCGCTACATAATCTGCATCATAATCTGCAACTGAACCCCGTGGGTAGGCTACGGCGTATGTGTCCAAGAGGTCTCTTACGTCCTGTTCATTTTGTCTGTAAGAAACAAGCACACGTGCAGACTCTCCAAGAACTAATAGTTTTCTGGATGGAACTTGACCAAGTGGGGTCTTCCTAAACCCATAAGACATACCTACATACAGTGCTGACCTGGCTTTCTGCTGCCACTTGTTATGCACACAGGTGCATGCATATGCCCGCCACGTTAACGCCGTAACGCACATTCAGAGGATTCCATTGATGGCTATGGGCAGCGCCGTTGATGGGGCTGTGATGGTGGGGCGTTGGAATACGATTAAGGTATTCCTGGACAAAGAGGTATATGCGCAGCTTGTTATTTGTGTGCTAGAACTAACTCGATCATAGAGCCTTAGTACTGGCACAAGTGTTATTTCCAGGACATCTTTCATGTATATGTAGTGTGTCTGTATTCTATTCTGAGCTGGTTCTCTATAACGCAAGAAACGTTATTCGTGTCCTATTGCTTGTTGTTCAATTCGCAATAGAGTGTGGTCACTGGTACTGACGTAGCCCAGGGAGAGAAGTATATGATGCATCAGATTCTCTTGCGGAGTGATAACTCGTCACGCAGATGTCTATCGACACCTCATGTTAGTCTGCACTTCTGACTATGAATAGTCGACCCCTCATCAGTGTCTGTGCGTGTGTATGCCCATCCAGCAGCTGTTTGACATGGCAGTCGCTGTATTAGCTACTCAATGTCTGGGTTCAAGCGACCGGATCGACCTCTGGGCCCAATTGCACCCCATCCCACGATGTCACAAACATATGTTTAACAAATCATACAACGGTGCTTATACCTCAATCCTCGACTTGCCACTCGTCGCACTCAGATGGTACAAGACATACCTACTTCCAATTGGGTCAACGGGGTGTGCCTAGGAGAATTCGCTGTAGATTCAATAAGCCCTCACCCAGCCGATGACCCAGCGCTTCGAGGGCCATCCGCTCGACCTTTACACGTGGTCACCAGCCAATCAGATGGTACCGTGAGCATATTCAGTGTTGAGCAGTACCCCTCCCCCTGTATACCGCAGACGTGAGTGTGCTTTGCATACGTCGCAACAAGCTGGTGACTAAGGCTGCGTGCACTAGACGGTGTTATTCTCCCTACACGTTACGACACCCCACAGACGAACGAGACCGTACCACACAATCACCGCAGTATGGCACAAAACGCAATGCGCCCGGGCCAACGTGAGTATGGAAATATCGAGTACTTCTCAAGAGCTCTGTGGTTAAAACTTTGTGCTTGTGCGATAGCCGCTGGACCAGCAATGTGCATGATTTTTCAACAAGAGGCGTGTGTCACGTAGCACATCTATGCCGAGAAGAGTCCCCTCGAGGATTCTATACCTTATTCGTCATCCGAAGTACTCCAACGGACACAAAACACTGTATTGTATATACGTGAATGGTGGTGTAATCCACACCCTAATCCGTCCTATACAAAAGATTTATCTGCCTTTAGCTCTATCTGATTGATAATGTGATTCATCTACCTTTAATCCTATCTGATTGACGTACTGTGTCTGCTGGCAGCACATCACGTGCGGCATTGGTACAATCCGACCTCGTAATATTGGTTACTATATTGCGCGTGTGAATGTGTCTCATTTTCGGCGAATTCTGGCTCCACATTGATTAAACGTTGTTGTCGAGTACCTACCGTTTATGTTGTGATACCTTCACGATAAATAGGCAGCAGAGCGTTCTCGTTGAATCGCTTTGTTTTTTAGAACGTTTATTCTGATGCGATGCAGCGTATTGTAGAGCGACTATGGTAGTTTAAAAAGTTATCCCCGATCCATAGATCTCTGACTTTTTACGCATCCGTACGTATCTATTAAATCACCGTGCACTATACACTGGACTATTAGCGGCGAAGTCTCCTCGGTGTCTCTGGAGAACGCCAAGACTGTAGTGATTAAATTAACTTGACATATGCTGAATGTACTGCATCAGGAATATGATCACATTTGTATTGGGGCGCACCGCATTGGCAGGCAAGTAATAAATTTACACACGTGCGCGTTGCTGGTTCATTCAAAGCTGCAGTCAGCAAGTTACAGTTTTCAATGTGCATTTCAAGATTAACGATTGACATGTTCCAATGCTTGGCCCAGTATATGAACACATAGTATGAAGATATTCCTGAACAGCCCTACTGTGTGTGCCCAGAAATCACCAGAAATCTATTTTCTCCCACTCTGGAACTCGAATCTGCAAACTCAGAAGATAGTATGTCGAGATACCAGTACAACACTCGTAAATGAAAGTAGAACACGTTCAAATCGTTCCGTTCCGTTCCAGGATTTGAGTACACCGATGAACAATCATACACTTCCACTTCCATTACTTTTAAATTCATATCGCGCTCCTCTTTATGTATGACATGTCTATTCATAGGAACGAAGAGATTTTTGTCTCTCCAACAGAATACCACGCCATGAGAAACTAGTGGACAAAGGTAAGAACAAATCCGATTGAAATCTATCGTGGGTATTTAGAAAACTATAGGTATTCAGAGTACTTTAGGTGTTTGGTGTACGGTGTAGCTAGATATAAATAGAGTAAGGATAGGTCACCATTAGCACTTCTATTCGCTAGTTCGTGGGTGCGATTCCCCCGTTGAGGGATTCCGCAGATCCCATTCTCGCCCAAACAACCTAGTAGCACACGGCATCACCCACAAAGATATGAATGGAAAATAAAAATAATAGCACGACAATCGAGTGAACACCGGTGGAATGGTTCGTTCACAGCATTTCATCGTGACAGAGGTCCTGTTTAACTTTGGGGTAAAGGTGTAAATGCTCTACGTACAAACAAGGCAGCGGAAAGTGGCGACATTCTGGACTGTTCTTTCATTTCCGACCGAATAAGAAACTCGGACATCCACTCCCAGCAGTCGATAATGAAAATAGATTGACAAAGAATTTAGGCTGAACGGCCTCTGTCGCTTATGAGGGACCGAAGTGTTTGCTCTTTTGGATGTCAATTTATAGTAGATACGAAAAGAATATATGTAAAGAAATATATGATGAAACCTTGAAGAAGTACTGTACCTAAAATTTGCTTCCACTCAGTATAAATAATCTGTTCAATAAAAGATTACTGGTTATATTCTCATTTTCCCTTTTTTTTCTTTAAATCCTGACCATGAAGTAGTATCTCCTAAAATATCTATATAAGTATATACTACAGTTCGAGCCATTATTTTTTTAAGTACTATGCTTTAGAAGAATCTTTTATTTTGAAGTTGAACTGTGTAATAGACAGATGACTCATGTTTTCCAAGGTATAGGTGTAAAAAAAAAGGGCAATCTACCTTTCACAGATTCAGATGACAAATGGGGTTTTAGGGGGTTTTTTGGGGGGGGGTCTAACATAGATGCTATCCTGTCGGTATCAGATGCTCCTCACCACATTAGTCTATTGGGGTGGGACAGTCATGATTATAGTGCCATATGTGGAATGAATGAGAATATGCTTTTTCCAAGCCTGGGATAGAATAAGACCAAGTGCTAGATGGTAATTAAGTCGTAAATGGTTGGTAGCATGATATTTCACTCTAGCAATTGTAGTCATACTACTATGATGCAGTACCTTGTCTACCGCATGTATACACTCACCACCCCTCGACTATTGTCCTTAGCACATGCTGCCCTGTGTTTGTATATGCCTAGTCTATCATTAAGGGAGCGGGGAGGGGTTCTGGTGGTCCAGGAGTATGACTGTTACAAATAGATAGACATGTGTGGTGTGGGGGGGGAATACAAAATACATATCACCAGGAGTTGAGATCTCCCAATGACCCAAATAACTACGTAGGCCGGGCAACACCGAACCCTCTCAGAAAGCAGGAGGACACTCTCTTGCATTCTTGATACAGATAGCGTAAACGTTCTTGGTCACATGCATCCGTAGGCGTCGTGAGTCACAACTCTCGCAGATGCCCTTCCAGACAAGGCCCAATGATCTCGATAACCTATCGCCCAATTGTCTCAGCAATTTCTGTAAACGTTTAAAGCACGGTGGGTGCTATTCAACCCGTACTCACACACGCCCAGCGATTCTATCTGCCTGTTTCTTGATGTGCTTGCGAAAGCTCCTCCTCCGACTAAACACCGGTTCCATCCCTACGGCATTAAACTTGTCAATAGCACTCGCTCGCGCCTCATCTGCGACATTAACCAGGTTTACAGCCACCCCCTGCTTGCCATTACGGGCCGTTCTACCTACTCTGTGTAGGTAATCGACGGCGTTCAGTGCGAAATCGTACTGTACCACCAGATCGATGTCGTCCACATCTAAGCCTCGCGCCGCAACATCCGTACATACTAGCACAGACACCTCACCCTTTAAGAACGAGGCCCAGGCCTTGGATCTGTGTTCGCTGTCCTGCTGACCGTGCAAGAGTGCACACACATGCGCCTTCCCCGCGTACTGCAACTCCTTGTCGAGGGCTCGGTACACATCCTCGGCCGATTGGGCGGTGTTGGCGAATACCAGCACACGCGGCATTGACGTTGACGCTCGCACACCCTTTGGCTGGTTAGCGCTTGCGGCATTGCCAAGCTGTTTGATGTGCACAAAATCCGCCTGCACTATAGGCGACACCATATGCCGCTTCAGTACATCGGCAATCAGGGCGGCCTTGTCCTCGTCTCGCACGCGTACCATCACCTGGGCTAGGTGTGATACGGTGCGATGCCATCCCTCTGTGCTGAGTCGGACTGCTTTGGGGAACATCCGATTGACGGTGTTGTCGAGTGATTTGGTGCCTGCTGTGGGGAGCGTGGCTGCTGCGAGGATGGTCTGTGGTGTGTGCCCTATGTCGGCCAAGAGTGCCTGTGCATGCAACGGGAGGAGGTGACTGCTTAGCAAGGATAAGGAATGTATATACAAACTACGATAAGTGCGAACTTGGAATTGTACAGAACAGGATAGGCACGTACAATAGACACACGTCCATCTTAACACAGTGCGCGATGGCATATATTATAGTGATCACTCGACCCACATACATGCACATACCTGTACAGATGGCAACATGCTCGGACTCAGCAGCAGATCCGCTTCATCGAGCACGAGCTTCGTGATCCCCTCAGTGCGATCAGAATGTGGGTAAGAAAGCAATGCAGCAGGTGTGCCCACAATCAGTCGTGTGTTCTCAAACACACTCATACGATGAAACCGACTGGCCATGCTCACACCCACATCCACCCCTTTAGCAAACACCGAAGCCACGTTGTACACTTGCGTGACCAGTTCACTCGTGGGTAGTAGTATCAGGGCCTTCTCTCTATTTATATTTGTATCTGCGTCATTATCTAAGTTGTTATTCATATATCTGGGGGACTCTATTAAGCGTTGCAGTGTCGGTAGAAGATACGCCAATGTCTTACCACTACCTGTCTCTGCACCCAACAGTGTGTGACTCTTCGCATCGTTGCATAGATGGGGTATGGCCAATTGTTGTATTCTTGTGGGCACAGAGAATTTTGCTCGCGCGAGTGTCTTGACTAGCCGGGGATCTAGACCCAGCGATTGGAACTTCGACATTTTCATACACTATACCCTCCGCGACCTATGTATTATATGCATGTATGTACTGTATACAATATCAAGTGATATGTTTATATAAACATAAATACATAACCCTGAGCTGTGTTGAACCTGTGAGTTACTCTTGATGAGGTCTGATAGACGCCTCGGCAAATGAATGATTCGCGTGGGACATCCGAACAGGTACCGAACTTTTCTCCGACCTCCACGCAAGAAGGCAATATGTACATAATTGAGACTACATATTGAGTGATTTCTGAGAATAAATAAATAAGAGCGCCTATTTGGCAAGCACCACAGTAAATACTTCATTTATTCACAGTTGCGTGTGCTCGTTTAATTAAAGCTAGTAGAGAGTGGGTGCTGCAGACACGTATATGCGTAAGAACTACTACTACACGTCCTATCCAGGTGTGCCTTCACCAGTGTCCACATAACGGCATTGTCACAATATCCCATACATTAGAGCTCGGGTTTTTGATCAGCACTATGAATTCCTCGGCTGCCAGACCCGTCCTGAGTGTTCGCGCGGTAAGCATGTAGCATCACACATATCGCATGCGCACGTATTTTGAATGGGAAACATAAAGCTAGTTCAATATGGGCTATGTTTCTTCTTGGCCAAAAGTGTCGACCGATAGTACTGAGTTGATATGGGTTGTTGTCGTCTACACTATCGTGTCAGATATAGAATGTGTTCCTCAAGTTCGTACAACCCTACAAGAACATGTTTTTCGTCTACTTCAATTCTATTTTGACTTTCGAATCAATTACAACTACACTTATAATAAATGTGCACGTACTTCGATCTTTACTTTAAAGTGCACATATATAGATCGTTGTAAGATATGAACCATATGGAAAGATTCGTCTCTCCATCAGAAATACACACCTATGAATATAGATAACACATGAATTCGAAACGTAGATAAGTATGTATATATATATATGTGTGTGTGTGTGTGTTTGTATGTGTGGGTGTGGGTGTGTGTGCTTATGTGTGTGTGTGTGTTTGTATATATATATGCGCGTGTGTGTGGGTGTGGGTGTATAAATATATATATATATATATATATATGTGTGTGTGTGTGTGTGTGTATATATAATTGTATATATAGTGGGATCCTCTAGAGTCGGACC
>NW_014040195.1:17379-48276 GCF_001186125.1 Sphaeroforma arctica JP610 | reverse complement strand
GTGTGTGTGTGTGTGTATATATATTAGTATATAATATATATATGTGTGTGTGTGTGTGTGTGTGTGTCGTATATAATATATATATATATATATATGTGTGTGTATAGATGTGTGAGTGAGTGTTTGTGTACGTGTGTATGTGCATGCATATTTGTTTATATGTATGTGTATATATATATATATATATGGTGTATCTATTTACGTGTTTATATATGTTTAAACTTCAACATGTATGCAAATAAATAGGTATATGATGTATATTTATATATATATGTGTGTGTGTGTGTGTGTGTTATACCTATTTATGTGGATTTGTATGTGTAAACTTCAATATGCATGCATATATATAGGTATAGTCATCTATGTGTATACGCTTATTTCTTTACAACGACCGTGTCCGCATACCTACATACCTATGTGCTTGTATGTATTTATATACAATCATCTCCCATCTATACATCTATATACATACAAATATTCGTTCATCCGCATTGTAACTGCACGTGTACACCACCATTCTTATGTCAATGCTGTGTATATATTGAATTTATTTCCTTAGTTTTTTTGCGGTTTGCGTCAGCACCACCTCTACTTATTCCGGATACGTAAATACCCTCAAGTTGCTGGCTTAGTCGTTGTTGTGCTCATTCTATTTGCAAATTGCGTTATCACAGAGGATTTTCCAGCGAACCTCAACGGCCACACAGATTCAGACACGAGTGCGCGCATGCCATTACTCCGACACGCCCAACAAGGTAGGTTTGGCATATTTGTGTACACGGAGGACTGGTGTGTGGCTGCAAACTTGGCAGCCATATGTAGGTGGTTTTATTATTTATATAAATATATATATATATATATATATATATATACGCATGCATGTATATATATATATATATACGTATGCATGTATATATATATGTGTGTGTGTGTTTGTGCGTGTATGTATATTTATATTATAGTGTATGTATGTATATATATATATATATATTGCATTTACAATTCTATACTTAATGTCCGCACGACAGCTACTTTAAAGACACGATATTTGTAGACGTATAAAATCAATCAGGCACAGATCAACTATGACATCCTATAAGTTTGCCAATGTTCAACTGCTGCCTTTGTGTCTGTGAACAACCACTGGTAGTGTGCATGTACATAATGATTAAACAAAAGAGAGACTGCGCTTACGGCCCTGCCAATGTGCATGCTCCACAGCTGTGAAAGCCCACGTGCATAGCCGCGTGCGTTGCTGTTGCGAGCACCAATGGAAGTTGGTGGACATGTGTTCTTCTCTGAGTGTACACGCACAACATTTGTCTCAACGTACAACGTTCGTGAAGTATACAGTCTACTTAACGTTATCGACCCACGCCTTAGCTATATTAGCCACTGAGCCTTTAAAGCGAGCGGCACCAGAGTATTGGTTGCGCGCGTTTCAGTAACTAGCCGTGTATGCATAGTGTGAGAGCCTTTGTAGTACTATTTGCACATAGAGAGAGACTGTATACTTTCTTTTTTCCATGTGTGGAGTGCCGGATTGGTATTTTACGCGGAAAACGCCACGGAAATATTGCTGTATATGATTTTGACTGGGCTCAGTAACACTAGCGCCAGTACCCCTCAAGTCGCACACGCTTTGTTACAGTACCTTGGATCGCTTTGACGCATACTTTTATATGCATATATACACGTTCACGTATGTATATATATAATATATATATATGTATATATATATTGTAGGGTATAAATATATATATACATGTATATATATATTGTAGGGTATAAATATATATATATATATATATTGTAGGGTATAAACATATATATATTGTAGAGTATATATATTGTAAGGTATATATATATATATTACATGTGTGTGTATGTATGTGTGTGTATGTATGTATATATATATATGCATATCCATATCCGTATACCTTTACGTATCCATATACTACATATGCATATACATATACACGTACATATATATATATGTGTGTGTGTGTGTGTATGCATATGCATATGTATGTATGTATTTGATGTATATTTGTATATGCAAATATGTGTGTTTATATGTATGTATGTATGTATATATATACATATAGGTACGTATATATCTATATTTTTTATAGTTTTATGTACATGTTTACGTATATGTGTATGTATATGCATATGCATTAATATGTATATCTATATATGGACACATGATTACACTACGATATAGTATATAAATGAGGCCGTAATTACAATGTAGGCTTGACACTGCGACCTCGTGCATCAATAAGTTTGTGCGTCTGCCGGACTTTGAAGTGACAAGCACATTCATGTATCTATCACGGAACGGACATAGTCATGAATACATCACCCACCAACGCACTGTCAGTCACTATGAGCTTATAGATATGACAGGGTGTGCTCAATTTGTGGCTCCAATATTTGTGATATCGTAGGGAGGAGGAGGTTCTCGATTGGAGGAGTTGAAGCGGAGATTAGAGGCGCAGCGAAATGCAGCACAGAATTCGCGACCTGCGGGAAGGTCAAACAAACCTGCTACATCAGGTATTGAAGTACTTTTGCATCTATACGTGTGGGATGTATATCTGTTGTATGGGTTTCACCTACATGGGCATTCAGATTTTCTTTAAGAGACACATATTGTAGCAAGTATTAATTCTCACGTGCACGATTGTAGATAATCAGTCATGGTTTCAATATACCTTCTTTTAGGATTGAAATGATCGTGTCGGTAGGGTACAGCTTTGGTTTAGCCAAAGCTGAAAGCACACATACAAAATTAAACGGCTATATTCTTTAGAAAGTAATGGCTCGTGCGCACCATCCAAAATCGTCGCAGTATCTACAACCATTAACCAGACATGTACGTAGCTGAACGAAGGATCGACCCATGTCTGACTGTTTATCCTCATAGAAAGATTTAATGGACTTCAACACACCCATGAACTTCGTTCTCTGAACTGGATCTGCAGTATTATCGTCAGTCAGTCATACCACCTGCCCGCCAGAGACGAGCGCATCTCTGCGCATCTCTTCGCGCTGTGTAGGTAGTCCTACCTCGCCTGTATCTGCTGAAGCGTAGACAAAGATCCTTTCTCACCCGTTAGTATGCTTACCTCACTTGTACCAGGGCCTCGACCACCACCACGTGCCTCCCCTGCACCCCCCACAGCCGGTGAACAAAGGAAAGCCGCACCTTTCTTCAGAAGTTCAGAACCACAATCGGGCCAACCTCCCCCTCCGAAATCATACTTCCAGAGTCAGAAACCGGCATTTGGCTCGGCTAATGGGAACGCTTCTCAAAATAGCGCCCAGGGGAATCGACCGGATGGTATGTTTGGCAGCGCCAATCAGAATGCGTCCAACAAGAGCAGCCAATCAAATCGACCCAGTGGTGGTGCTTTCGGCAATATAGCCAATCAAAAACCAGCTTTCGGCTCGGCCAAACAGAACGCGTCTATCAATAGCAGCCAATCAAATCGACCAACACCAAACCAGAGACCCAACGCATTCACAAATCAAAACGCCAGGGTGCAAGCAACTACCCCAGAGTCCACCACTCCCTTCAACCAAAAGCCTTTGTTCGGGCGCCTAAACACAGCCCCCAACAGCCAATCTGGTGGCTCGGATGTGTCGTCGCTCTTCCTCAATCGCAACAGCGCCGCAACCCCGGCGAGTCAATTGCGGTACACCCCCAACGCCAATAGAGGGACCGGTGTCTTTGGCGGCAAAGACAGGCTCGCACAGCCCGCCGCTGTAGCTCCTGAGGAAGAGGCGGCCCAGCACAAAGGAGGGCACAACCACGATGCCCCTGGCGGAGTTGTTCCGTATGTATTCTGCGTTGCGGGGGGATGATGTGGCAGATGTGTGGCTCGTGTCGTGTATCATGTTGTGGTGCGTGGCTGATGGCGTAGAAGTGGAGTCTCCTTCAAAGAAAGGGCCACTGATCACGATGCTCCTGTTGGCGTTACTCCATTGATACTGTGTGTGCTTGCGCGGTTACTTGCAGTGGAAACAGATGTATCTAAAAGGTTATGATAGAATATAGACATGTACCTAGTAGAATATCACGACATGACATGTGTAATGTTTTGAGTGTCGCCGTATTCGCACGAGATGGTTATCGTTCATCCTTTCTCGTCTATTGATGTGCTTTGCCACTTTGATACATCATCCATACACAGGGCCTCTAACGAACCCATTGAGATTGGCAATGTGCCCCTGACGACACCTCTAGCGTTCAAGTACCACAGTGCGGGACAAATAGGTCAGTTCTACGAGTGGAGCAGCGAGGATGATGAGAAGCGAGGCAAGAAGGCGAAGGAAGATGTGGTCTGGCCAAAGGGCATGAAGGATCAGGTGTGTTGCACGGCTGTGCTAGGTATGAATGAATCAATATGAATGTACAGTGTTAGTTGTATGTGTATGTGTATGTATGTATCTTTATGTTTTGATATACATGTATATATATATATGCGACGTTGAGGCCAAGATGGTCTGGTCTAAGGACATGCAAGACCAGCTGGCTGGTGCAGCACTACTAGCAATCGATACGAATGTATATTCATATTTACAAAAATAGGTATCTGTCTATATATATATATATTATGTGTGTGTGTGTGTTTATACCTATATTTATTTATTTTTTTGTAATACAGATTCACTGTTTATATATTTATATAGATTGTGTGTGTGTGTATGTATGTATATGTATATGTGTGTGTGTGTACGTATGCATAAATGAACATTTATATGTATTCTCATATGTGGCAAGTGGGCTGAGCAAAATGTGATGTGGCTGAAGGGCATGTTGGCCCCGATGCGTACTATTGTGCTGCTAGTGTGTAACATACGGCGTCTGTACAATATTACTACATGTCAAAATAATCCGTAGAGATACGCTGAACATGACACTGGCCTATGGAACGAACAATACTGCGATATCGGACAGCATCTGTCGTATTGCGGATTGGGTTGGCGGCAACCGCAGTTTTGTCTGTCGTTGAGTAGGACTGGCATGCGTTAAACATATATCATATCAAAGCGTATCCCGCACACGCCTTATCCGATATGGAGTTCTATTTGTCGGATTGAATTCACCCCCAAATCTGCACCCGACTACCGCATTTCTGACCACCATTTCTGATTTTTTGATTTTCCGCTCCTGTTTTTAGTTCAAGCTGTTCGGTAAGAACTCTCTCATGATCCGCCAACCGGCCTTGGAGGTCTTGGCGCACATCCGCAATCACGAGCGAACGGAGAACCGAGATAAGAAGTGAGTCGTTGTCACGTTGTGATTCATATGTATTGAGTGTGAAGATGCTACCCAAGGTATATGTGTGTGTGTGTGTGTGTATGTATATGTGTTTGTATGTATGTATGTATGTATGTGCGTATGTTTGTGTGTATATATATATCTAGGTATACATAATATATATATGTGTGTGTGTGTGTGTGTGATAAAATGTATCACATTTATTCGCCCCAAACAGATTTGGCGTTCTCACAAATGGCATGTGCGACACGTTACCGGCACGCAATGGCCTCGGTGTTTGTGACTATCGTACCTCAGGAGCTCTCTCTTCGACCTTCATATGTATCGTCCAGTGATAATGTGTACTGTATTTGCACTGTCACCATCGCAACCTATGCTCTATAATTTACACATCGGCCCCAACACATTTACACACCCGTACACCCTCGCGCCCGCAGATTCGGCGTGCTGGTCAACGGTATGCGAGGCACAGGCAAGAGCGCAACCATCGCGCACGTGGCGCAAACCCTGGCAGATAAGGGCCACGTGGTGCTGCACATTCCGAAGGCGACGTTCTGGATGTACGAGGCGGACCGTGTAGTGAAGTCGGCGGTGCACCCGTGGTTTGACCAGCCGTTCGATGCGACTGATCTGATCGACTACTTCCTGAAGATCAACGACCATGCGATGCTGAAGGACATCAAGCTGAAGGTGTGGGGGGGGATAGGGCCTGTAGGTGTGGGGAGAGTCGAGTGTGTTTATCCATGTTTATGTTACATGCGATGGTGTATGTGGCCAAGTTGAAGCGAAGTCCTTCAGGTGTCTGGTGTATTCGCATTGGGATCGGGTATGTGGCTATGTACAGAGGTTTCTATGTATCATTCGGGCAAGGGGTGTCTTTGGGCTTTACACCTGTCCCCGCGTCTGTACCATGAAACCTTGCAACGTGACGAAGAAGGTAGATAGCAAGAATTACATGTCTGCTGCACTTACCTTTGTCTGTTCGTACGGAATGCATCCGCCCCTTTTGTGCACTCTCAACCTAGTATGTGAACCCTGTATAGTCCAATCATTGCCCAAGGACTTGTGCTTTAGCCATTTTTGCCATAGCCTCTCACACCGTGGCATTTTTGTTATCAATTTTATCAAATTGACTGGCACTTGCTTACCATAACACCTCGCACTGTGCCAATCTTTGTCTTCACTCGGCACAAGCACAAGATTGAGAGCGTACTGAACAAGGCATTGTCTACATATTCCTTATCCCTACCTTAACCTTGTACACTTTGATACTTTCTATCACTACCTAGCACAAGTACGAGATTGAGGGTGCAGCGGCCGGCCCTGGTACCCCTAGGGATTCCATTTTGGACTTGGCGCGCATGGGAGCTGGGCCTTTGGATCTGGAAATCCTCGAGGACTACCCCCCTGCAAGAGAGGTGAGTTTTCATAGCCCTATACTTTTTGTGTCGTATATGTGTGTGTGTGTGTATCTATATGTACATATATACATGTGTGTGTGTGTATGTATGTATGTATGTATATATTTATGTCTGTGTTGTGTGTGTGTCTGTGTGTATTATAGTACTGCCATGTGGCCCAGAATCTTCGAGTATGGCAATTCTGGCAGCGACTGTGCGACACCAAGAGCGCCTGGATGTATTTAGGTCTGAGAAACAGTGTGGACGTGTACTTCGATGGATTGGTGTTCTGTATTGTATGTGTACGTGTGTATGCTGGTGTACAAATGTATGCGGGCTACGACGCAAGCATGGCGCTACCAATGGTATCGGTACCAACACCCCTGCCAATGATATTGGTACCTACACTCCCACCATATACTACCATTGCGTTTCAGTGTCTCTGGACTGCATTATAATACCACCCGATATCTGGTAGGGATAGCAACCATGCCAGGCATGTGTGGGGGTGCATGATATGTACCAGCATGGTAGGCCACGATGTGCATGGAGCTCTATCAACGGACGTGCCTTCAGCAGCTACTATGCCACCATGTCTCACTCGTATCGATACAAACTCACTGGCATCAATCCCCATAGGTACTGCCCGCGCTGATGGAGGAGTTACGCTTAATGACAGACAAGCCCGTGCTTGTGGCCGTGGACGATTTCAATGCGTTCTACAATGTGTCAGAGTTAAGAGGTGTGTACCTTCTGCTTCGCACATGTGTCCCATTGTGCCTGGTTTGTGTTGGATCTGGGACGAGCGTATATGCACTGTACCACATCTTCTAATCGAGGCAATTGTACTGTACAACTCTAACGACTTCCGCACAAAAAAGTTATCTCAAAGGTGCGAGGCATGTATTCTGCACTTTGCCACGCATTTGGTCGTGGCGACGTTGCACATCAATGCTACATATATATATATATATATATATATATGCCTTCTTGTCACACACGCAGTCTCTCTATTTGCACATATATATTTATTTTTGAGTTGAGGTTATAGCCCTCTAGCCTTAATATCTTGGCACCACCACGTGGGTACTGACAACTTCTTCTATTCGTTCTCTGCTCGTAACCAGACAACCGTAATCGCCGGTTGCATGGACTTCACATGGCAATCACACAGCTAGTAATCCGGCTACTCGATGACAAGTACAAGCTGGTAAAGTTTCTTTTATTGTATGAGGTTTGGATCTTGTCGGAGATAATTGGTTGAAGCTGGTGATGTATGGATTGTAGGTTGTCTTACAGTGTTTATTCAATCCTCTTCTTTTAATATCACTTGATCATATCATGCTTGGTTTATGCCACGTAAGTGTACTCTGTAGTCGTATGAGAGAGTGCTATTGAATATTGTCTACCTTATAGACCGCGTACTCTGGCTGTGGAGGGTGACCTATCTATTTATCTGCATGGTATGCCATGTGATTTTAATTTCTGCGTATATACCTGCTGCACTCCATGAACCTATATTATCAGAATGTATATATATATATATATATGATGCGTTGTCTTATTGTTTTGCACGTGGATATGAACTTCTTCAAGGTTCCACAAGTTTAAGTAGAATATACCACGCCAGAAATTGTATGTATGTTTTCATTACAAAGAAAAGAAAGTAGAGGTCCGCACATACATGAAGTCCACTCCACTACAGGAGAGACATATTCACATCCTCGCTCGGCTCCTGGAACTGTACTGCCGCACCTGACACGACTATATATAAGTATATTCTTCATAGATTTTTTTTCTCATACATATACTTTTTAGGCTCGGGGAACGCTGCTGATGGGTCTGACGAATACCGGGATCAAAACCAACACAAAGTTCTCGACTGAGATCAAGGGGATGATCAAGGAAGCAGCTGCCATCGATCCTTTTAACTGTAAGTTAGAGATACCGTCACTTGCTGGCAGGCCTATTGCGTGGCGATCGGTGTATTGAATCGTAAAACAATTTTACCTTCAGATCATGAATGGCTCAAATACAACAGTCCAGCAGGGAAGGCTTAGCATCTTGCCAAAGTTGCTGATCTGGAATATAGTTGAGTTTGTTTTCTTGATTCTAGTCAGGTTTGATGGGAATGGATTCGTTTGGCAATGTTGGGTGAGTGCCTGCGCTCCCACCGTAGCCAGCGAACCAAAATTTGTGCTCATCACACGCAAATACAAACATACGTACACACATATAAATATATATTTATTTATATGTGTGTGTGTGTAGGTATGTATGTAGGCACGTATATAATGTATATGTGTATGTATATGTATATGTATATACATATATATATATATATATATATTCATATAGATCTATACCAACACATACTCACATAGTACGTCCAGAAGCTAACATATCATCCTGCCAAACCTTTTCGTAACTATCTTGTAGCCAATACCATTAAGGAATTGCCCGAGCTTGTCAAGGTGCAGACCCGTGCCTTCACAGAGAAAGAGGTTGAACGCTTCCTGCTGTACCACCACTCGTGCAACAAGAGGCCAGATACAAAGGGTGTGTGCTTTTGTGCCAAACTATGTATGTATGTGAGAAATGCGAGTCCGTTTGTGAAAGGAACTGTGAATATGTTAAAGGGCGATTATGCATGTGACGTATACTTTGTGTTTTTTTGTTTAGGTGTATGGCAAAAGGGATTATTCATAAATAAGGTAAAATGGGAGGTAGATTGTGGGTGTCAATGTTGTGTATTGATAAAGTGAAGAGCTGAACGGCGCAATACAATTGTGCATCTCATAATATATGCTTTTTCAAGTGCGTATGAAAGCAAGAAGGCCGTGGATGATAGGAGTTACTGGTGGCTTGATTATGTGTTTAATAGCTGTTGGCGTGTATGTGTGTGGAAGATTCGGCAAGCGTGCATTAGTGACTCATACATGTTTTCACACACATATATATATATATATATGGGTGTGTTTGTGTTTGTGTGTATCTATGTCTTTATATATATTTATGTAATTAAATATATATATATGTATGTATGTATGTATATATGTATATATATATGCAACTTCTACTTTCTATTTCTAAAATCATCTTCTATATTTTGTTCTAATTTCTATTTGTCCCGTTTCCTGTGGCAGATCTTCGCGAGACAACCATTGCGGAGGTGCGGATGATGTCCAGTTGTATCCCTGAGCAAGTGTCGAAATTGAGTGTGTACATGTAGGTACACCCTCTTTGGGACTCTCTTGAGCCCTCACTTGGTGCTGCAGGCTTCCTCATACAATTGTTCTTGTGATGCATAGTACTGAGGTAGAGTCGGCAATTGTAAGACCAATTCTCTGACTTCATTCGATTTAAATAAAACTAATGGACGATGCTTGTAAATATCTATGTGAGCGTGCTTGTTTGGCTGCTCGCCAAGGACCATGCCACGATGAGTAACTTGCTCTGTAGCCCAGTAGTTCAGCCAGTCGAATGCATCTGCTGAAAATGAATGAATCGCAGCGAGACAACAATAGAGTACTTTCAAGTAGTTAAATAAACCGTAGCAGTGGTCAAAGGATGCCCCGGGAAATCCCTTCCGCCACAGATGATCTCTTGTTCATAGACGTCGACTGTAGTAGGAGAGGCGGCGACAGCGATTACAATGGTATACAGTTTGGTTTGTTAGTTGTTGGTGATATTGGGATCGAACGCGAACTGAAACGACAAGTTGCTGTTTATATATACTGGAACTCTACATGTGCACAAGTGTATGTTTACATTGCGCATGCAAGTTATAATCTCGAGTCCAATGTAGCCGCACGGGCAGCACTATCTGTCTACGCTGCATATAGATAGCAACCAGAAGACTGATAGAAATGTACGAGTAAATAAAGTACGTTCATGCATAATAATTTCAAAACTTTTGAATACGGCAGGTATATTTTTGCGCAACGTCGTTTGTTGTTATAGCAATCTACATCCTTATCATTCGATCCGGCAACCTTGCCGGAACAACACTGAGAAGAGGAGTACTTGAATGTGGCATAGCCTTCACACTTTCGTGAATTCTTGCAGCACTTAGTGTTTTTCTTATAGTGTCCACCGCATTTGTCGGTCTTGACATCACCAAATGCTCATCAGAGTGATCCACCTTGAAGATAGACCCAGAGCAGCACGACGTGGACTTTCACTTACAATTGCCCCAGCAATCACGTATGTACGAGTTTTTGCAGCATTTGAGGTCGCGCTTGTAGTGGCCATCGCACTTGTCAAACTTGATATCACCGCAACATTTTCCCTTATAATCTGAACGGCAGATTTTAGATACAGAACTCTTGGATGGGCTTGGTGCATGCTTGTGTTCTAATGTTTCTGGGGTTCCTTCGACTATGGGCTTCGGGACTCGCTCAGGTTAAAGACCTGGTGTAGACATGGGTGGATTCGATGACATGGGAATCTTACTTGGAACTGAAATAGCAAGAGATGAAGGTGTCATATGTGGGACTTGAGGACCATGGGTGGCGTGGCATTCGGCTGAAGATCCCGTGTAGACATGGGAATAATACTTGGAACTGAAATAGCAAGAGGTGAAGGTGCCGTATGAGGGACTTCAATTGGGACCGTGGCATTTGGTGTCATGTATGGGTGGACATGGGTTCCGTAGGTACGGGTTAGATGCCAACGGAATATCGACTCATCCCCGCTTTTTATAGAGATTGGTCTGTGTGGTGTTTGTTTGCTCGATGCAGTTTACCTCCTGGTTGGGTAGCATGTCCAAAATTCGCTTAGACTCGCATACTCCTAGGACATCACATCCAGACCAGGTAGACCATTTGTTATACTCGCACGAGACTCGGGGTACCGGTGATATACTAAGGTCATGACCGCCACCAACAAAATCAGATGTTCATTCGGAGCTGGTGTTACCCTCGACACCGATATGAAAGTGCGTAACTGGTGAATATCCCGTGTGCAAACAATTAATCGTAGCTACCACATTTCGGGCCAGAGTGCTGTTGTCACTCGTGGTGGTTCTCGTGTCGGTCATAATGGCTGGGTGACCCTCATACATGATATTGCATACCTGCTGGACTTCTGTGGGGGTCAACCCCTGGTTCAGATTCCCGTGACTATCAAGCGGCGTTGTGCGTGTCGTGGTATCTGTGCAAATAGAACTGTTGCATACAGTCTTGACGGTGGTGCTGTCTTTCCGAGAAGAGGACAGCGTTTCGTGACAGTGATTCTCGTCGGTCACAGCGCATGGCTTGACTGTGGTGTCCACGTGGTTGCTATCGCTAGATTTCACTAAAATATAGCCACCACATGTGCGCCGATAGTAGGTTGTTTCGGTCCAGAATTTTGGCGTGGTGTTTTCAAAATAGTTTGTGTACACATTTCTGCGCGTGATGGTCTTCCTGCAACAGTGATCACGATCCTGGTCCGAGGTGAGGCAAGATTTAGAGCATCCGTTACCAACGCGAGGACGACTGCCGTCAAATATATTGACAATAATGAGACATTGGATTTTATATTTCGAGTCACAGTTACTCTAGTGTGCGGATGTTCGGTGACCACTGTCGAGGTCACGTGGGCAGGTTGGTTTATGGTGGAATTTTGAGAGATCTTAGTGATGGTTACAAGTTAACCAACAGTACAAGTGAACACACAGTTGATCACAATGTGGTCAGAATATACACTAGGGGTGTTGTTCCATGTGCACGAGTCGTTATGGTGGCTATCCAAATGGATGTGACCACCATAATAGTAAGTGAACTCAAGGCCTGTGGATGAGTGCAGGGTCTGGTCCGTTACATGACCGTGTCGCCGTTGTCACACGCAGTGCTGGACTCGTATTCCGTGATTCTAGTGCCTTGGGGACCGTTGTTGGTGTGACTTGATACAATTGGGTCATCCGAGTCTGAGGAATTGAAGTGATTACAGGTTATGCCCGGACACGGGTTGGCCTTGGCGTGATACATGTTGGTCGAATATTGGGGCAAATCGGGGTCAGTCATGTCTGGGATTTCAAACAGCATGACGAATCACCCATCGCTGTACTTCTGCATGAGTCACCTGAGTTCTGAGGTCCTGAGGACCACCTAAACCTGAACCCTCCCCCTAAACCCTAACTACCCCCTTAAATCCTAACCACACCCCCCCCTCTAAACCCGAATCCACTCCTAAATCACAACCCCCATAAACCCGAATCCACTCCTAAATCACAACCCTCCTAAACCGGAATCCTCCCTAAACACGAACCCCCATAAACCCTAACACACACACCCCCTCTCTCTAAACCTTACTAAATATATGTAGAAAGTGAGAACTGGAGAAGTTCACTAGTTCAGAACAGTCAGAACAGTGAACACGAACACTGAGAATACTCTCAACAGTCAAGTGAGTCAACACTAATTATTACTCTAGAGAGTCTGTGACAGTGTGACTGAACACTGTGAACAGTGAACAAATAGTGAACAGTGAACTGTCAACTGTCAACTGTGAACTGTCAACTGTCAACTGTCAACAGTGAACTGTGAACAGTGAACAGTGAACAGTGATGAGTGGAAGTCAGGCCTGAGCCCTGGGCCTGAAGTCTGAACTTCACGGAAGTCTGAACTCTGAACTTTGAACTCTAAACTCTGAACTCTGAAGACGGCACTGAACAATGAATAATACTGAATAGTCAACGCTGAATAGTGAACAATAAAAATAGAACACTGAGTCACGGAGTCCAGTTTCAACACGCAGTGGCTCAGTGGACAGTGACTCATCAGTGACTCATCAGTGGTAATGAGTCATGACTCATCAATACTCATGCACATGCTCGCTCTCTCTGTCTCTGCCCGTGACCGCGGCCCGCGGGCCGCAGGCCGCAGCGGGCGCAGCCTCTCACTCAGTCTTGCTCAGGCCTCAGAGTCTCTCACTCTCTCTATAATCTACCTACTGTTCTCTACTACTCTCTACTCTAGTAGGGAGAGAGTGAGAGTGAGTGAGAAAGAGTCACTATATATTCGATTATTTACTCGTTTGTCCCTTGACTCTTCATCTCACCGAACTGCGCCACTGTGGTCTGTGGTCTGTGAAGTCAGAAGTCAGAAGTGTGAATACTGTGACTGACGAGTCGTCTTGATAGGTGTGAGCAATCATGTGTATGCCTGTGAAATATAAAGTTCACAATGCACCTTCTGGCAGGATAAGTGACAAGTGTGGTTTACGCCCTCCGTGACCTCGATGCGCTCAGGAGACAAAACATGGAATTGGCATGCATTGTAAAGAAGTGTTTTTATGAGTGTCCAATATGTCGGTTTGCATCTATTAATGTTATTTCGTCCTATTTGGTATATCCCATTATACATGATCTTTCACCGTACTCGTGAAGTGTAGCAAGGTAGCACATCTTAATATTTGGTCTCATACGTCAAGGAAAATACGTACGTATATACACAGACAGTAAGACGTATACACACAAGAACACACACGTACACACGCACTCATACACACACACACATATATATATATATATATATATACATATATATATATATATATATATACGCGCGCGTGCACACATACACGCATGGACATCCGATATTGAAGGTATTATATATAGGTAGTTTGACTTTTATTGAGCTTTGTTCTAGTTAGTATTTGTTGCTGCATTTTCCTTCGTCTGAGTGCTTTCCGACAAACTATCTACCAGTTCAGAAAGAGGGGGCATCAGACTGGCATTGCCCTTGACGAAGGTCATATTTTCAAATGTACTTCCTTTGAAGGACGCTTTCCGACTATCATCGAGGAGATTGCCGGATAATGGGAAGACGCTCTCGGATTGCCATGATGTAGGCTTGAATGAAAAGGATATACAAGCTACCATGTACAGTATGGGCAATGTGTTCCGAAATTTCAACCAGTACTCTGTTGCCTGCAAAGTAGGATTCATCAACTTGCCTTCGCTTAAGGTGATGGACAGCTGAACTGGCAGATTTTCCCATGTATTTAGTTCCCTATCTACACTGTTCTCCATCCCCCGGTGCATAGTTTCCTCTAAAGGTGTCTCAGAAGAGGTGTCCACCACAACATTCCTTTGTGCTCTCTTAGTTTGCAAAAGTCGGCGACGCTTACTGGCTGGACTTGCTTCTGTGTCTTCCGCCATAATCTCTAGCCAATCCAAAGATGACTTTGATACCGAACTGGTTTTCGAACTGCCCTGTACTGAAGTTGTTGTTTTGCTCGTAAGCGAAGTACTAGGCGGTTCATTATCGCTCTGTTCTATACTCGTTTTATTCTTGTGCTTGTTACGCAATAACTGTAAAGCCCATTCCTTAACAGTTTTTCTAGCAATGTTCATAACCTTGTCTAGGTCATCGTCTTCGAGTTCTACGCTTGACATATCCTTGTGCAAGCAATGTAGGTAGTAGTTTGCTAGCATTGGAGGTTCTGGGATCGATGGAAAGCAACCCCTCATCAATTCTCTTATACGAACGCGCATATTGCGAATAGGTTTCTCCAGATCCGACTCTTTGCATATCGCCGAGGCTGTGTCTGGGCCGGATTGAACGTCAGGGTCGATAGCCATCGCGAATAAACAATCAATCGTCAGCTAAACATTGCGATCTGTTTGAATCACAATTTGTAGTACCATAAGTGGCCGCAAAACTCCAATAAACTGTCGTCGTAGTGTCTTCACAATTATTGGCGATTCGCACTTCTTTTTCCTATTTTTGCCATCTCTCCCATACCACAACCCAGATGTACGGTTTTCCAGTGGATCCTCCGAAATTGTGTTTACTTCAGGATCAATTAGATCATCTCTTTTAGCCATCTGATACAGCCCTAACCATCGTGTTGATCCATTGGTCCTAGCCTTCCTCACCTCGTGACCGTTTTTTTTTTGCTGGGCTAAAGCTAGTTTGTCACTAGCTACAGTACTCTTATTGAAATATACAGCTCTCGTCGCAATGTTGGTTATTAATGCCTCTACCGCCGTGATATCGTAAGCTTCCATTGTGGATGCAAGATCAGCAAGATCCGTATTCATATTTATATTCCGCTCCAGAATATCAATTTGGAGATCTTCATTTTCATTGTGTAGACCTTCTCCCCACAACAGTCTAACCTGATCACTTGCTGTTTTGATATCACCACCAACTGCGTTCTTTAGGCATAGCTGTACCTTATGTGCTAGACAACCAAGTGTGTAGAGAGCAGTGTCTTTCATGGCTTTCATGACATTCGCTGCATTATCCGGGGTACCGCTGAAAAAGATCTGTTTCAGATCTAACTTTCCATCCGACCTCTTGTCCGCCTGGAAAGAAGCTTTAGGGACAGGATCCAACAACTTCCAGTCATTTAAAATGTCTCGTTGCCATTTTTACTAAATTTTCGCCTGAGTGTCCACCTCGTACAGCTAGTAATCCGATGAATACAGATTGCATCACAAAGGTTTCTGGGTCGTTGAAATGAACATGCGAACCTAGCCAGTTAGTACCATTCGCATCCTTCCAAAGATCGCTTTCTACTGCGGTAAAGGGACCATTGTAGTAGAAACAAGCCACATGCCAACGTCGGAGTGAATTAGCTCTTATACCTGCCTTAATGATGGGTAAGTACTTGCGAACAGTTGCCGGTGCAGGCGGATTGTATCTAGACTTTAAGGTGTCCGGAACTTGCTTCGCTAAATGAAACCAGTCACGGAATTGCGGTTTATGACCGAGTGCAAAAGGTACATCGTTTACACAGGTCATGGTAGCCCACTGCATGTCTGCCTCAGTTTTTCTATGCGAGAATTGTGACACTACCTTGTCAGTCTTCTTCTCTAAGAAAGGGGTATCTTTAGCTGCTTGTGCTTCACTCCCTCGTCACCAACACGTTTCTTTTCAGTTTTGAGTGTTTGATACCAATTCTTTGCATTGTGAGATTCGGTCTAATAAAGGCGATACTAATGCCTTAGAATAAATAAACGCGTAGGTAAATTCTAAATATCGTGTAAATATCGATATAAATAAACGAAATGAGACGTTTAATAAAGTTAGGTTTGCCTCGTGAAAACAGCAATACTCTGAGGGATCGTGAGGCTGAGACATTGCCTATATATAATCCTCTCAGTACTGTTTCCGCCGAAGGGATTTTATTTAGTGTTTCGTTGTCGCTCTATTCTGGGGCGAATCCGAGAGACTCATAAAATCCTATCTTTAGAAAGAAGAAAAAATTAAATACTCTTGACGTCTTTAGTTATTGTCTTAACAAATAACTTGCCACTATCAAGAAATACCGACTTAGCCTTCATCAGACTGGCACATCTGGTTAGCTTATCGGAGGATCAACTAGGTAATGTTAATAGTCCCTAGAAACCTATATTCGGTTGAGCCATCTCGCTACCGAAGTATTCAGATATAGATAAAATTGGAATGTAAATATAGCTCTTTTAATAGAACAAGACCAACTCTTTTATGTTTGGTATTTTACTGAGGCCTTTTAATGGCCTCATCCAAATATCTGATATGTTAAATGGAAAAGGTAATAATTAATAAAACCATTAAAAACCATTTTAGGAAACTTAAGTTCCTCGTGCTATTAAGAGCACATTTAAGAGACTTAAGTTCCTCGTACTATTAAGAGTACATTTAGGAAACTTAAGTGCCTCGTACTATTAAGAGTACGTTTATAATTTGCGTACTGCTTAAGTGTACGTTTATACATAGAGTCTAATGTGGAGGCCCGGCTTATTACACAGCCCCCAGCTTTGAGACCCAAGAGAAGCAAGTTGCTCACTCAAGCTGATTATGGGTCAAAAAGCGAGAAAGAAAAACGGGTCGAAACATTAAGTAGCATAACATATAGTTAATGTTTCTCAGGCGGAGAAGTTAAGTGTTCTCGGTTACCCTGTGAGTTTTGGGCTTAAGTCCCGTAGGTCCGTGGTGGTCGACTGGACGTTTCTTACTCTTCAGTGTCTTAAGCACATATGAAGGATGAGCATTAAGGCTCGGGATAAATGCTGTTGGCGGATAAGTTTTAAGTTCCGTTCCTTCAGACGATGGAAACATGCAATCTTTTTCAGCTTGTGACTTATGCGGGCTTTTACGTCATTTTCGATTAAAGGCTTTTAAATAGTCTTGATTATCGAAAGCATCTGAAGTCAACTCGCCTATTGTACCGTCTATAAAGCGTGTACGATAGTATGTATAGCCTCTCTTATCCGTTCTCCATATAATGTCTTTAAATTCAGAACGATCAAGAGGGGCATTAGAATCATGTCTTCTTGCGAGTATAATCTCTGTAGTCGGAATACGACTTGTGCCTATATTAAGCGCACTAGAACCATCGGGGTTATTTACCTCGTACGTTCCACTTTTAATGTCTGCTACAGAGATTATATAGGGACCTATCCATTTAGATGTTAATACAGTAGCATCGGAATTACGTTGGCGAATGTTAACTCTGTCACCAACCTGATACTCTGCTATCTTCTTGGTAGTGTTCCAACGCTTCTGCCTTTTTAATAAAGCTATATTGCGTATTTCTCGCAAGCAAGGATATACAACGTTATAAATACGTTGTACCTTCTCTAACCATGGTAACTCATGGTGATCAGGTTCGTCCTTGTTAAAAGGAATTTGCAACTCACTATATCTGCTACGAAAATAGTGGCCGGGTGTAGTTCCTGTAACCGGATCAGCACACTCGTTCATCTGTGTTTGTACCCACTTAATATGGTACGGCCAATCATCTGCATCATCCTTAATGCAGTACGCAAGAAAAACTTAAGTCTTCTATGGCGCGTTTCATTCGCGCCTTTCGTTTGCGGGTTATATGGCACACCTCTCTTATGGCATATGCCTGATACGAGTACTAGCGATTCCATTACGTCATCGCAGAACTCACTACCGTTATCAGTGCACATAATACCCGGCCACCCGTGGTCAGCAAAGACTTGGCAACATACTTCTGCCACGATCTGCGTATTCTTATCCTTTAATGGATAGAGCAAATTAAACCGTGACGCCACATCAAAGAAGTGGCATACGTATCGGTCGCCTGTGTGCTCGGACGTGGGCAGGTCAACCAGATCAATGATGACCCTGCGCTATGGAACATCTTCAGTCACACTCTTAAGCGGTGCGAAACCATAGCGCTTGATCTGATTGAGATCACAGTTTGTACATGACTGATATACTCTGTCAACTAAAGTTGCCAGCTTAGGGTGCGCGATCCCATGTCGCTTAGCATCTTTAAGTGCTTCTACTACGTTCTGGTGCTTCAGCTTATGATGTTGCTTCAGCCAAGCAAGAATGTTTTCATCATTCTGCTCTTCCAGAATAAAGGTAGAGTGTTGAAAATCCACTTGCGTGGTCTCTAAGTCTGTAGTGTTTCCAGACTCCTGTCCGGCTTTCGCATGAGTGTCATAAGTGCGCTCATGTGCGTTAGATACACCTGACTTAATAGATAGTCGCATTATATGTGTATACGCTTCAGAATTGTCTTTCATTAATCCCTTTAGAAATAGGGGTTGAAAGACCTCGGGCTTGGACTTTATGATATTAAACAGAGTCCTAGCTAGAGACTGACGCTTCTTAACAGTAGTGTCATTAGTAGATTGTATTTCTTGTGCACAGACTTCAAGTGCTGTGTTGCCTTTAAACTGCTCAACGTTCAATTTAGTAGAGAGTGGAATCTCTGATTCTTTGACCTTGTTAAGGAAGGTCTCAGAAGGGGTCCATTTGGTTGTTCCAATGGGACCTATACGACATATAATAGTATGTCTCCAGGGTGTCTTCTGGACGGCTCGGGTACCCTGATATAGGAAAATATATACTTTCCTATCTAAATATATTGGCTCGCATTGTATTATGCTTATTAATTTATTGAGCCATGGATCTTTACTCCGTAATGGGCAACACAACGTGATGGTAGCTTTATGTATACGAACATAATTTAATAGCTGGGCAATTAACTGCCATGGTGGATTAGCCCACGCATTATGTTTGGAGAGGTCTATTTGAAAGGCGTCTCCCAAAGGATGATTTAAAGTCCTGTAATTCGATAGTTGTGCATTATGATGTGCAGCAAACATATCTATGGTATGTGGCCCAAATATCTTTTGAGTCAGTTCAAACCACCTGGGATTACATTTCCAGTCAGTGGCTAGTAACTCACGTCCGGATTTATTAAAGTCCGGTACGAAGCGTGATAACATATCCGGTAAATGGTTATATATTTCAGCGACTCAGTAATTGTGAGTCGGGGTTCATCTCTTTCATATATTGAAGAGATTTCTGATCACACATCAGCGTAAATGCTGTTCCGTATAAGTAATCTCGGAAGTGTGTTAGAGCTGCCATTATGGCTAATAGCTCTTGTTTAACAGTTGGATAATTCAACTGTGAAGCATTCATTGCTCGACTAAAGAATTGTATATATCTAGGTTTGTTATCTATAACCTGATATAATACTCCTCCTAAGGCTAAGTCGGAGGCGTCCGCTGCTATTTCAAACGGCACGACATCGACTGGCCCTTGTACAACAGGGGCTTGCTGGACTGCGTGTTTGAGCGCTTTAAATGCGTCATCACACTCTTTAGTCCACAAGTCTCCTAGTTTGCCTTTATGACATCTTAAGTGTTCAAAAGGTTTAAGGTAGTCAGCTCAGTGTGGTACTCCATCTGAAAAGAAGTTTACAAACCCACACATGCTGTTAACATCTCTTCCTGTAGTTGGTGTTCGCCAATCTAACAGGTGTTCTACCTTACCGAGGTCGATCTTAATACCTTCCCCAGATATATGGTAGCCTAAGAGCTGTATTTCGCCCATTGCGAAGTGGCATTTCTTCTCGTTAGTCTTGAAGTTTTGCTCATTGAGTCTCTTAAGGACTCGTCTGACTAATGCGGCGTGTTCGCCCTTAGTTTAGAAAAGATGACTATGTCATCTATATAGACTTGCACGTTAGGCATGTCTGCAAACATTTGCTCCATTACTTGTTGGAAGAATGCTGGTAAAGAGTGTAACCCGAAAGGTGCACCTCTGAACCTGTATTGTTTACCTTTCCACGTAAAACTAAAGTATTTACGATGTGGTTCATATACCTGCATTTGATGGTATCCTTGTGTAAGGTCTATAGTTGTAAATATTGTAGCACCTTCCATCCTTCGCAGTAGCTCGTTAATACGAGGTAAGTGAAAGCTATGAGTCGGCAATAATTTATTTATCGGACTCATATCTAAACATACTTTGACTTTCTTAAATGATCCGTCAGAGTGATGTTGGTCTATGGCTAGCAGTGCCAAGTTAACTGGCGTCTGTTGATAGTTAATTTCTATCACTCCATCTGCTAGCCATTTCTCAACTTGTTCTTTTACCACAGCCTCGTGTCTCCAGGATACATAGTTCCTTGAGGGACACTTTAACTGTGTAAGGTCCACCTTGGTTAAGTCAAGGCTGACATACCCGTCGTTAAAACGGAATTTTGCCCAATCTGTGATCTTTATCTTCTTATTAACTAGAATCAGATCCATGATTTTGTTCGCAAAGTCAGGTATTAATGGCTTGACTGTATCTGACGGGGGCTTATATGGTTTCCGACAGTTATCGTCTGATTGATCTTTAATGGATTTATGTTATTTGGTAAACCAGTTAAGGTTATACCTAGAGTGAGTAAGTCACTCATTCCGACTATTAAGTCGTACTTCTGTGGCATCTTAACTATCACAGCTTGGGTAGTGATATTCCTATCATCGGCCAGGGAGATTTTAACATCCGTGGCCAGGGTATCACACTTAGCAGTTTTATCATTAGCTAAAATGAGGTGAGTTGTTTGTGTTCTCCTTTCGATATCTTTCATTAATGCAAAGCGATCGGATATACATGAAATTTCTGAACCACGATCAATCAACGCAAGGATTTTATTTCCATTGCAATATACAGGGATTATTACACGCTCATCTAAAGAGTCGTTGTATTGTCTGTGTAACGATTGTACCTGGTAGTACCTTCACTCCAACTTAATGTTGGGCTTTTTGTCACAAGACTTAGTGTGATAGCCATTGGTCTTCTCACACTTGTCGCACTTAATAAGAAAGTGTGTACAGGTGGATGCATGCCTGCCATTCCAATAACCGTCAGGGGTCAATTAGTATATGTCATACCCACACTGTGCGTCGGCACAATTCTTAATCTCCTTAAATGGAGGTTCCTTGTCCTTCGCCTCCGCGCGTGCCCGTTTATTGGGTCGCGTGGATAGAGTGGAGTCGCGAGCACGTGTATGTTTGGGTCTCTCGTTTGAGGTCTGCCTGGATACATATCCGTGATCGGTGTGCTCCCGCGGCTTCTTAACAGCCACTTTTCCCTTCGATGTTACTCGGTGTGCGGGGAAAAGGGTGAATACAGTATCATAAAACTGTTCCCACGTAAGTCGGGATAGATGAAACTTTGTTTCATGTCCCTTGTCTCGAGCCTCAGTCGCGTGTTTACGTTGCAACTCGGTGTACAGGCTCTCACGGTCGATATTCCCTATGTTCTTACAGAACACGTGCATAACCAGGAACTCGTACCATCGCTGTGCCTTGTCCTTTGTTATATCTGGACGTTTCAGGTCAGCATCTAGCTTCAGAATATAACTCTGAATGGGCGTGTTTTCAACTGGTTCAGATAAAATTGAACTGAGTCCTGGGCTACGCATGTCCTTACTTAACAAGGATGTAACCAACCAACACACAGCTGGCCAGTCACGACAAGTGTCTAGCTCATGTTGGTGTCGCTGCAGGATCAAATAACTTGTACCTGTAGGGTCAGACGTTTGCATTAAAGCAGAGATCCATTGCTGGGGAGCGATATCATTCGTCTGCAGCATGACCGTAAACGCGTTAAGCGTACCGGTTAGCGTGTCGAGGTCATGGTTGTTCATAAACTCGACCTGCCTATTGTTGGCATCCCAGTTCGACTTAAGTCGACTGTTCTGTCGTTTGTACTTCTGGTTATCCCTGTGGTCTTGTCCACGTTGGGCCTGAAGTAGCTGATCGATGCGCTTTTGCTTAATCGCAATCATATTAGCAAAATATGATACATCCTCAGCATGATGCACATCGTGGGCGATTTCCATTTTAATCGTCGACCGATTTGTTAAGTTCGGTCTCCTCGTCAGAGTGAAAATCCTCTGCGGGTTGATGTAGTGCTGTGCGATCGAAGCGATTAAATTCGACTTCGTGAACACGTTTACGGGGGTGTTTATTACCCCTTGTAAAGTCCATGGTCGAGGCCTTTCGGTGCGTTGTTCCTCGGATAGTGGTTGGTATTATAATCTTGGGTGATTCATGCGTCTGGATAACATACCCAGTCTTAACTGGTTTCCGACGATTGTCATCCCAATTGGGTAAATGTAATGTATGTATTTATTTCTTTCCTCACCTTTGGTTTTATACCTAAGGTATGAAACATATCCAGGGTGCATAGATGTCAGGAACACCAACTTACGAAAAATGGGGTTATCCACTGAGAGACTACAGGTCTCATGCCAGATTTTACAGCAAGATACCATCTTTGATTTATGGAAGTCATCAGAGTTAGCCCACTCCCGCGAGCTAAGTCTTCAGAGTTAGCTCACTCCCGAGAGCTAATCAAGTTGCTTAAATTACTCACAAGAGCTGAGTTATTACGTAACCGATTCCCGAGAGCAGATAAGTTTCTCAACCGATTCCGAGAGTTGATTAAGCCTGTCATCCGCAACACTCTATAATAGCTGCGGTTCTATGTGAGTCACAACCTATGCGGAAAGGCATTATGAGATCAGCGTGAGATTTAGTTGCAGAGAAGTTGAAATAGAATAGCATCGAAGTGTTAAAGTGTTACGCATAAGGTTTCTCATACTGGCCATATGAAATTTTACCCTGGCCAGCCCAAGCGGCTGAACACTAGCACAAACACCTTGGGTATAAAACCAAAGGTGAGGTCAAAAATAAATAAATACATTTGCACTTTATTTAAAGTATACTACATTGCACTCTATCAACTTATCAGGTCACTCTGATCTCGCGCTATCAATATGCCTACTGTGAACTCTAAGGATATTAAGACCACCCTATTCTCGAATCGAAGGTTGACTGGCTTCCTTGGAAAACCCAGACAATTCTATCCGTGAATTGTGAAGGAATCCCAACAATATTGACCGATCCGACCCCGTCTAGAGGCAACCGATGGACACCCAAGGAAATCACTGAGGCTTATCGGATTATCGACCGCACCTTATCTCCACTGCTGCAGACGGAGATCAGCCAATTCATTGATAAGCCGTGGGAAGCTTTTGCCGCACTGAAACGCAAGTTAGTAGCCCTAGCCGAAGATGATATCCAGACATTAGAAGGAAACCTGAACCGCATCACGCAAGAACGGAACGAATCTTACGCCAGCCTTATCAGTCGTCTCAACACGGCATATGTGAAATTCAAAAACGCCGGAGGTACGAAGTCTAACAACAGCCTATGCGCTATTCTACGGCAGGCTGTAAACGACGATAATCAGACTGTTAAGATTACCTTAAAAGACACCCGCTATGATGGCCATGTCGTATGATGAGCTCACCACGTATCTCATCGCATTAGATTCAGATGAAAGTGATCCATCAACCATTGTGCACGGTGCGCATGAACCATGATCCAGACGGCAAACTCGACGACAAAGCACTGGATGGCATTCTTCTTGCGCAACCCTTGGACACAACACCGGACTCGTATCGTATATACTCATTTCTGACCAAGCGTACAATACAAAGCCGAGACGTCTATATTTTCGAAGATGAATTCTTTGTCTGGGATGACAACAAATGTACAACCGCTATCGCAACACCTGACACTACGAACAATAGTACATTCCTCCAAATCGAGAATGGTGATTTCCAAACAGACGCAAGGACAACATCGACAACGGAAGTGATGCTTAGCCAACAAGCCCAGCCAACTGTGACGCACCAGTCGAGCAACCCAGAACAACTACAAATAACTTCATCGTCAACACAACAACCTGTTGAGAGCGAAGTACATACCGTCGATGAGAGCCGAAGCACTACGGGGAGTATTAGAAACCTTGCGCGCCACACATGAGTCGCGACCAATGGGCAAGAAGGAACCTAGGGAGCCTCGGAGTTGGCCGGAGTGGCCATCCAACAGATACAACCTGAGCAATATCATAGAAAGGGATACGAAGGGGGCACTGTTGGAAACGTGGAAGAATGCACATATATTAGGAGTCTACGCTGGTTCTACAATGTACTAAATCATTTTAAGGCCGAACAGTCGACACTAGAGTATATAAAGTCTAGCCACAATAGATTGGTTGATTGGAAACCAGAGTTGCAGATCACCCAGATTTGTGCACATGAAACTCAGGCAACGGTAGATCTGACATTCCGGAAACTAGCTAAAGGCCACATCAAACTGACGAATGTCCCCATCATGGAACGGATGACATACCTAATGGAGAACCACCGTCGTGCGCACGAACGTAGTCAGAATGATGCAGACTTCAAGCAGAGTCTACTTAACCACTGTATTGTACAGTTACTATAGGATTGTCTAGGGGTACGGACATATGAACGCACGTTGTAGTTTTGGAAACACATGCATTGCTCCAATTACTAAGTCCGGATATACAAGAAGCACAGCTCCGTACAACGGCTCGTCTAGCGAATCGATGGCCGCACGGGGGTGAGACGTCACGTTCTGAACCCACGAATAGTCGTCCGAATCTGCAGACTGCCCAGCGGCAACAAGAGATTTGGTAACATAGACCACAGGTACCATCACAGGTCACGGTGTGCTCCGGGTGTCAGGCACAGGCACCTCCCGGCTTACGACATATCCCACGTTGTCATAATTATCGGAACAATATTCATTCCCAATCCGATACCATGAGCAATAGGGGACGCCCAATAGATCAGACGAGAGGACCGCGAGAGGCACAGGACTGCAGTCGTCGGGGACAACACAGACGACAACAGACAGATCATCTAGCACGGCGTCGGGGGGGGGGTCCGCAGAATAATATGGTTTCGGAAGAGGGAAGCATCACACCACTACCGAATGCTACAGAGGTCTATATCAATCCTATCCTTCATAGTGAGTACGGGACACCAGAGTCGATAACCTCACAGCCGAACAGGGACTATTGGTCGTCAACAGAATCACAGCAATAGGACATCAGGGTGTCGGACGAAGATTTGACTGTAACGTATAGTGACTCTTCGAGTAGGGTATTAGCCATCCGCGCCAATTTTATTAACCAGATAATAGGGTTTATATTCAGTTACAGTTGAACGGACGTACGTTCCGGGCACTAGTTGATACCGGGGCGAACATAAGTTGCATCTCAACGGCATCCGCAGATCTTCTTAACCGGCCCGTCACCCCAGCACCACCGGGGACGTATATATATTTGGCAGATAAGGCGGTGCGTACCCCGCGCCTGGGCACGACGGAGATCTTACCAATTCGATATGGGACTGAGATTACTCAGGGATCATTAGAGTTGATGAATTTACCGGAGGGTATTGATATGATATTAGGTCTGGATATTATGCCTGGATTGGGTTTATACTTGGGAGGCATACAATCCCCTCTGGTACCAATTGATCCTACGGAACTAGACGAGTTATTGACACCTCTTCCACGTCGCCAGGCCCCAAATACTACGGAACCTGCCGGGGTACGGGATCGCCTGCAGTCAGAACTCGATGATAACGCGGCAATTGCCGACAACGCCCGTTGTCGCCTTGCAGGTAGTAAAGTGGCTATTCCGGTCACGAGGGACCAAGCGATGAGTATGCGACGATCTATTCAGAATTTTGTGTCGGACGGATGGCTTCCATATGTCGAGGAGCAGGTGCAGAAATGGTTCTAGGACTAGGTGATTGTTAACCGGACTACTCCTACGACAGTGAATTTGCCGTTGTTAGCTGTCCCCACTTTTGACAGCGAGGCTACACGACGTTAGACATCTCGGCTGCTTACCACCGGCTCACAATCCATCTCGATTCCCAGTATTTGTTTAGCTTCACGCATGATCGCTATCAATTCTCGTTTACCTGAGCACCTTTTGGGCTCCATGTGCTGACTCAACCGTTTCAGAGAACTCTCAGCACGATTCTGGACGGATGCCGGTCCATCAATACATAGACGACATCGTGATAGTAGGGGATGACTTCGAGGAACACATACGTATTACGAAAGAGGTGATCCGACGGTTGACTTACCATAGTTTCAAGCTAAATGCAGCGAAGTGCCATTTTGCGATAGCAGAAATTATGATCCTCGAGAAGAAAGTATCGGCCCAAGGAATCGATGTCGACCATGAAAAGCAAGCTAAGTTGTTAGATTGGCCGATGCCGCAACGCTACAAGGACATTGCTTCGGCACTAGGACTTGCGAATTTTCTTTACGAACATCTACCGAACTTCGCCCACATTGTGACACCGTTAAGGGAATTCTGTAAGTTGAAACCCAACGAACCAATCGGGGACCGATTAGAAGACAGACATACAGCAGCCTGGGTGGCTATGAAGGACGCGATCGTGAACACAGTAGCTCTGAACTTCCCGGTGGATTACGTTCCGCTGAATCTAGAAACCGATGCTGGTGACTACGGTTTGCGGGGAGCGCTATTTCAATGGGTGAACTCGAAGAAACACTACCTTATATTCTACAGTAAAACCCTGAATCAGGCGCAACAGAATTATGCTACACCGATGAAGGAGTTACTGGTGTCATTCATCACAATACTATTTCATTAACAATCTACTACTACCTTTATATACCCACCATGAAGTTTGCCACTGTCGCAATACTTGCCGCACAGGTTGCCAATATTGCCTTTGCATATCCAGGTCGTCTACGACTATGAGCCAGCCCAAAATGAAATCTACGACGCAACATATTAGATTTACATAACACAGGTGATGTAGTAGCCACAGACACAGCACAATACCCTAAGGACGCACGTATACTGTCGCAGTCGTAGGAGCACGCAATAAAACGGCCAACAAGATAGATTCACTATCTTATACAAGTTATGGAATAGTAAGATAATATATATCTCTAATATGGTAAGTTGCTTCTCGACAAGTCTCATAGCAATTGTGTTTGATCCATGCCCTCAAAAACCCTGACAGCTCATTTGAACCCAACAGAGTTAGTTGCTTGTTTATTATACTCTGCACCATGGTACTCTGTAAGTTTCACCTGAAGTCCACTATTTACACATCTTGTCAGCAGATATAAGTGCCGACTATAATAGCCGTCGGTAAGCGCCGCTACCGAGCGGGTGAATTATTTATGTAGGTATCCATCACTGTGAGGAGAAGCGCGATATCAGTCGCATCCACTCTGTGGTTGGAGGGACAGATTATGTCTCATTAGTATCAGGCACCGAAATCATTTGACCAACCGGCCATATGTGAACCCACGAAGGCACATAAGAGAACAGCATAAATGATAAGCATAGGATCATGCATGACTATATGGTTGCGTCCGAAGGTGACATGGAGTGTGCCGGTATATACAGTGAGTGGGTCTTATTCCGTATGGTCTGGAGTGTAGTAGTTGAGTGCGCATAAAAACTGACATACAGTGAGAATTCGGTCTGGGTAAATTTTTTTTTTCGCGGGGAAGCATATCTACGTTATGTGGTGAATAACCTTGTGGAGTGCATGTCTGTAACTGCCACAATACTTGTACACCAGCATGCATATGTTGCTGTAGCGAAATAACACAAATGTATATTTATATGTGAATATGTACATGGTGCCTAATGCCACATATGACACACCCGATGGCTGTAGCTAAGCTGGCTTTTGTGATGGGTTGGCCCTGGGCCTTGAGATCGGCCATGACCTCTGCCAGTACCTTGCTCTTGAAATAAACGTTCTGCAAATGGTCCTCGAGGTGCCACAAGCACTGTAAGACAGGTTGGATTGCGTCGAAGAATCAGATCAGCAGTAAGACTGGTACACTTTCTTTAGAACGTGGTTGCTGAGGGTTGAGTGAAAGAGCCGTATACGCTTTCGATGTGTCACTGATTCAGATCAACTCGATGTCTGACAACAGGTTCATATGTGTGAATATGCACTCAATGCGAGAGGTTATCACTATGATATACGCAGCATACGCAGCATATGCACCGATAAATAGTACTCCCACAGTACCTTTTATTATCATATAACTGTCCACACACACTGTATAATTGCACTGTACAAGTAGTCATAAATTTGTATATGTATACATCGAAATAATTACATCCTTTAGTCACACTTAAAAATACGTCTACTCACCTTAGTCACACAACCACATATACGCTAATCTGAGTTTAGTTTTTGAAATCGCAAACATATCTGCTATCGCTTGATCGGTAGAATTCACACACATTCACATACATTCAAATACGGGTCCACTTACTGCACACATTAACTGGGTTTATACATACGGTTTCTGAAGGCAAGCCTAGGTTCCACATGTCTGTAACCGCTTGCAGCATGAACGTAATCAGCGCTGAGGGCTTTGCCGTGGTCGTGTCTATGTGCGAGGCAACCTCCACATCTCTACATGGGACGCATGTTGCATGTAGAAAGAGTTCAGCAATAATAGGCAGCAACCGGTACTTGATACTTGCCAGGTAATACGGGGCATCTATACCATACGGCGACCGTTTATGTATTAGGGCAGGTCTACCGATAGTTAGAAACATATGTATGTATACACGATTTGAACGTGCATGTTCACTTTAAAATCCGACAGGTATGACTATGGTACACGTCCACTATGGCAGCATAGCCACCATATGCGCGTAAATGCTGAACTGGAAGAAGTATCAAGGGAGAGATTAAGTTATAAATAGAGTGAGAGCGACACTGCAGATAGTATGCGTGGGAATCTGCTAGATCATTCCCCCTCAAGACGAGACAACCCGACAGGCCATACATACTTGCAACGCAAAGTAATGCGATGTATAACGATGTTTAATTCTCAGAAGACGTCAGGCCGTGCAATTGCGTTGCAGACCGGTGCCACTGAGCAAATAAGATATTCAAAAGAGACAAGGGAAGCTCAATGGGCTGTTGCACTCCATTATCCCACTCGGCCATAGTCAACCATTACAGGATCGTTACATACGAGAGGAGATGTTACATACGAGAAAACATGATACATACGACAGTAGATGTTATATACGAGAAAACATGATACATACGACAGTAGATGTTATATACGAGAAAACATGATACATACGACAGTAGATGTTATATACGAGAAAACATGATACATACGACAGTAGATGTTATATACGAGAAAACATGATACATACGAGAGGAGATGTTATATACGAGAAAACTTGATACATACGAAAGGAGATGTTATATACGAGAAAACATGATACATACGACAGTAGATGTTATATACGAGAAAACATGATACATACGACAGTAGATGTTATATACGAGAAAACATGATACATACGACAGTAGATGTTATATACGAGAAAACATGATACATACGAGAGGAGATGTTATATACGAGAAAACTTGATACATACGAGAGGAGATGTTATATACGAGAAAACTTGATACATACGACAGTAGATGTTATATACGAGAAACATGATACATACGACAGTAGATGTTATATACGAGAAAACATGATACATACGACAGTAGATGTTATATACGAGAAAACATGATACATACGAGAGGAGATGTTATATACGAGAAAACTTGATACATACGAAAGGAGATGTTATATACGAGAAAACATGATACATACGACAGTAGATGTTATATACGAGAAAACATGATACATACGAAAGGAGATGTTACATACGAGAAAACATGATACATACGACAGTAGATGCGGGTCAACGTCAAGGTCCGGTCTGGTGGACAGGACTGTGACCTCGTATGATTTGGAGTCGGCTATAACTCCCACGGCATGGCTCACCGGTTCTTCAATCACAGAATCCTGACGGTAGGCATAATAGGAATCAATTAAACAATGCAGTTGTACACGCGTGAGCATACTATATATATATATATATATACTATATATACACAGACAGACACAGACACAGACAGACACAGACACAGACACAAACACAGACACATACATATTTATATATATATATATTTATAATAAATATAATATATATATAAATACATACATACACACATATACATACATACATACATACG
>NW_014040195.1:12285-17359 GCF_001186125.1 Sphaeroforma arctica JP610 | reverse complement strand
TAAACTATGACCACGTAGTTAATATCCTTAGCGAGCAACGTAGATAGCTACGCAACAACAGATGTATACATTTGCATACCTCACAGAGCACCATCGCAGATGATATGGTGCGTGTGCCTCCGCCGCCCATTGCGGCAGCACCTACAACAGCGTAACCTCCACGGTGTATGCTGGGGAACTTCGTATGGATCAGTTCGCCGAACAGTCGACCTATAAATAGAATAGAGCAACAGATCTATAAATAGAATAGAGCAACGGATCAATAAATAGTATAGAGCAACCGGTCTATAAATAGAATAGTGCAACCGATCTATAAATAGAATAGAGTAACCGATCTATAAATAGAATAGAACAACCGACCGTAAATAAATAGAACAACCGACCTATAAATAGCATAGAATACCCAGTCTATAGATAAATAAAGGACAGAGCTATAAATAGAACAGAACTATCGACCTATACATAAAGCATTCAAAGAATGCCAATAGCACCCAATCTATAGGATATACATACTCAAACAAACGTATATATACAACAGCCCATAACAGTGAGTTCGACTGTGATGGTGTGATAATGACAAACTACATACCTATGGCCGCCCCCATGCCCAAGAGGGGTAGATAGACTCCGGTTGGCGCTGGCAGCGTTATACAGATCTGTGATAAGGGAACGTGAAAGATGTGGGTGAGTTGATTACGGTAGCCGCATTTTTGTGGACTTATATGTACCAAACGTGAAACATCAAGGGGGGTATTATATATACGCAAATTTGTGAGACATAGAGATTAGAGACCACTTATGTTATTATGTTATAATAGTATATAGGCAAGTAGAAACCTAGTCAATATATAGTGAGTGGTGAGGCGTAGGTATTAGAGACTACGTGTAATATTATATAGTAACAGTATAAATTAAATATAAATTAAGTATAAATGAGGTTCAAGTTAAGTATAAGTTAAGTATATATATATATATATACATATATATATATATATATATATATATATTTATATATATTAATAGGTATATATAGATATATATATATTAAATATTACTTCCAGGGTATATATATCAAATATGACTTCAAGTGCATATATACCAAATATAACTTAAACAGTGTGTATATATACAGCCCAAATATACCTACCGGAGTTACTAACCAATGGAGAACCAGAAACCCGAACAATCGTTTGTACACCATCCCCTGGGTCTCCCCCCATGCCGTGTCTGCGAGCTGCCACAGATCGCCTTGGTACATGAAGTCTCCCATTGTCTTGTTTATGGGACTGTTATATATATTTAGAACGATTAATGAACGATGAGTCATCCGGTGGTGTGTAGGTATATAGTTGTTCGGTTTTAGGATTTTAGGGTTTACGAATCAGTACGCCCGGAGACTAACATTTATCAATTGTCTTGTCCACGGGTCAGTATATTAAAGATATAATTCATTTCCTTCTGGATGTCACATCTATGAATTTGGCATATCCATTAAAATAAATGAATAAAGGCCGATATTTTGACAAGGGTTCTATACAATCTGACCCGTCAATGAGGCACGAAATGACACACGTGTGACTGTGCGCGGTGCTACCAATCTCTTTGGGACACACTGACTCCCGACGGATAGTTTGTGGGTCTACTACATCAAATGTATGGAGTACTACAAGCCATAAGCTATCACCTAACACAAATGTGAAGGAATATGCATCCATATCCACTCTTGCACACAAATGCAGTACATGTATACATACATACATACATACATACACACACACACACACAACACACACACACACATATATATATATATCTATATATATACATATACACACACACATACATACACACACACACACACATATATATATTATATATATATAAGATTGTTATTTCTGTCGGAGCTGTAGCTGTCTGTGGCTGTAGAGTGTGTTCTCTTCGACAGACTTAGATTGGACAAAAGTCCTAAACGTTACCATTTACTTTCCCACGTCTACGCTTGTGCTGAAACTGCCTATGTATAGGTATCATTTTCATTGCTTGCACCATGTACTGCTATTACACACGAATCGTATGTTAACTCCTGTCACCCCTGTATATCCACGCCACCACTATAACCAGGTTGGCTTAGACCGTATATAACTAACCGTCTAAAACAAGTGTTTGCGTACCTTTACTGTCAGCAACAGATCACGGCAAAACATAGGCAGGAAGTCTCTTTCTGGAACGGCTTGCAGCGCAAAATCGGGTTCGTAGGTCTCGAAACACCCGCCGATCAAAGAACGGCCCAAACTAATAGGGAATTTGGGAGATTATACCAAAATGATGTGAGCTTTTCAATTAAAACATACTCTAAAAGCGTTCACGATTGTCCTCGAAAGAAAGATGAAGGGTTATTCACGAACTAAAAATCTATAAACATGCACATGTATCCGCATTACACTCTTAACATGCGTATCTATACTACGCTTACACATGTATATGTGACAGAGAGTCATCAGTGAAATATTAGCGGAGAGTATGCATATGTACTGGACGGTTCACATACAATAGTCGATAAACATGCACTTGTATCTGTACAACGCCTTCAACATTGATCTGTACTACGCTTATACATGTATATGACAGAGAGTCATGAGTGCAATACTGGCGGATAGTATGTCTATATACTGGACAGTTCACACCCCATAATCGATAAACATACACTTGTATCTGTACTACGCCTTTAACATGTAGATGTGCTATACCTTTAACTTGCATCTGTACTACGCTTGTACAAGTATATGACAGAGAGTAATCAGTACAACAGTAGCGGATAGTATGTCTATATACTGGACAATTCACATACCTCCTGATAAACAAGGGCGTGTTGGGTGCCGCCTGTTTCGACTTGGCTTCTTGAGGTTTGGGGCTATACATATTTACGAAATTGTTGTGGTTGTAATTATCCGCACTATTAATATTACTATTACTATTACTACTACTTCTATTACTACTGTTGCGGGTGTTGCTGGTATCATTCATGGGCACACGCCGGCTGTCGGCTGTAGTGGTAGACGCTCCGAATTGCAGATTTCGAATGCCACTCGAATTGGCTGTGCCTGGGTTAGTGGTGTTTGCGCGAGGCTTATCCTGGCTCACACCGGTATTCGGCTTAGCAGAAGTGAAAGAAGCCCCAACTTGACCCGAACTTTGGTTTAGGATGGAGTTCGAGGAATGGCTTTTTGATATGTCTGGGATGATCCGCACCACGCGAGTGCTGTGCAAGGCATTGAGAAAGAAATGAGAAAGGACAAGAGGGTATTGGCGTAAGAATTGGGTCGAATGGGAAAAAAATGGGAAAGGACAAGAGGGTATTGGCGCAAGAATTGGGTCGAAAGGAAAAAATGGGAAAGGACAAGAGGTTACTGGCGTAATAATTGGGTCGAATGGGAAAGAAATGAGAAAGGACAAGAGGGTATTGGCGTAAGAATTGGGTCGAATGGGAAAATGGGAATGGATAAGAGAGGGCACTGGCGTAATAATTGGATTGAATGGGAAAGAAATGAGAAAGGACAAGAGGGTATTGGCGTAAGAACTGGATCGAGAGGGAATAAAATGGGAAAGGACAAGCGGGTATTGGCGTAAGAATTGGGTCGAAAGAGAAAGAAATGAGAAAGGACAAGAAGGTATTGGCGTAAGAATTGGGTCGAATGGGAAAGAAATGAGAAAGGACAAGAGGGTATTGGCTTAAGAATTGGATCGAATGGGAAAGAAATGAGAAAGGACAAGAGGGTATTGGTGTAAGAATTGGGTCGAATGAGAAAGAAATGAGAAAGGACAAGAGGGTTTTGAAATAAGAATCGAGTCGAATGGAGGGCATTGACACAACACCCGTCACTAACCATATAGCAGATACAATTCACTTTGAGCGCCAGGCCTCACAGGCTTTCACTGACGTGAAGTTTGATACATGCCACACACCGGTGTAGTAACCTATACAAACCTCACGCAAACTTGTGTAGGTACGTGGTACACGGTGACGGATACCTCAGGCAGATCAGAAACAATACACAGACGCTGTAGCAGCCAAGCACACCTGGGCATGGACAGCTCCAATAGGTCGCTCGGTATCTCTTGCGAAGGGGTCACTCGATTGTAATCCTTGTTCCTGTCTAATTGTCCACCATGGCCACCCCGTACCCCAACGCCAGTCCTGAGCAACCCGGTTTCCATCACCTCTATGCGCTCAAATACCTGGTGGAGAACAGATCCGTAGGATATGACGAGCATGGTGAGATATAATCTAGTACTATATCGGCAAATACATAGGATGAGATTCTAACACATACACACACACACACACACACACAAACATATATATACATATATGCATATATATTTCTATATACACACACATACACACACACAGAGACATATATATATATACATATATTTATATATACATATATATAAATATATATATATATATATATATATATATATATATAATATATATATATATATATATATATATATATATATGTATACATACATATTTATATATATGTACGTCATATATATATATATATATATATATATATATTTAATATATATATATATATTTAATATATATATATATACACACACACACACACACACACATATATATATATATGTATGGACATATATAAATATACATGTATACAAATATACATAGATACATAGATACATAGATACATACAAAGATACATAGATACATAGATACATACATATAAACATTTATACAAACATGCATACATACATACATACATACCTACATACATACATTTATACATATATGCCTACATGCATACATACATACATACATACATACATATATATACATATATTAAAGATATAAATAGGTTCGTATATATATATATATATATGAGTATATTTATATACATACATACATACATACATAAATACATACATACAGACATACAAACAAACATACATACATACATACATTTATACAAACATGCATACATATGTACATACATACATACATATATACATACATACATATATTTATATATACATACATATATAC
>NW_014040195.1:6241-10894 GCF_001186125.1 Sphaeroforma arctica JP610 | reverse complement strand
GGAAATTTTTCAACAAAAATAAATAAATTTAGATATTCAAATCAGCCGAATTTAATTACAGTGCGCGATCCATACATAGCTAGGATCAGGATTATGATTTGCCCAGGGGCGGGCTATTACATTGAGGTGTTGGCGTGTAAAAGATTTGTAATACGTTCCGTACAGACTTCAGTGAGGCCGTTGTGTGTGATCTCAGGCATCTGCCAGCCCTAATAAACGTCTGGTATATGTGTGTGTTCAATATATATCAGAGTAAACAGTCTAAAAATAGAATACGTACATGTCTGGTACAGACGATTCTGTGGAAAGCATACCCAAAACAAGAGTATAAATGGAGTGCATGATTGAATACATAGCCAGGACCACGAGCAATCTCTACACCATGTCTACAACCCTGAAAGTAACCACACACCTATTTGTAAAGTAATCCAACATAGCTGAGATTATACCCAGTATCAATAACAGAGTACTACTGCTGAACTTGAGCCTGTAGATGACGTCCATAATTCGTTCTTTCCACGTTTTCTCTTCTCTGGAATAGGTAGGTTGCGGGGCGGCACATGGTCACATGAGTACGCAAATTGACTCTCCAGTACGAAATGATACCTAGTATGAGTACGTTTTTGGATATATGTACTTCAGAAGGGTACGAGATACAAGTATAGGATGTCTTGCTAGCCTAGACTGATATATCCGTAACGGCCATAGCAGCAGTACGATCCGCGTGTCTACATCTGATTCTGCCAAGAAATAAGCCAAGGTAGACAAACATGTGCACACAGTACAGGGCCGTGATAAGAAGTGTGGACACACACGCACTGAGTTACATACGACTACAGAGACATATGCGTACAACAAATCGCTCATACGTGGGCGTAATAAAGTACATAGGCGTTTAACTATATGTATGAGCACATGCACGCATATACGCACATGCACACACGAGATGGCATACTACAAACAGCACACAATCATACAGAAAAACCTAATATACGCGTCGTTTGGACGTTCGGAAAATATGGAAAATGCTTTATATAAACCGATACACACACATCCATCAGTAAAGTATAAATCACACACACACACACATCCACAGGGATATATATCATGCTGAATGTATGAAAATGCATGCTAGAGCATATGCCTGTATACCGAGAGAAGCCTTTCAGGTATCATATCTTAGAACAGACACCAGTAAAATTGCTACTGTCTCGGATAGAAACCTCTCGTCAAGTGGATAGACAATGAGACCCTCAGTGACCAACACCAGACAGGACACAATCGAAACTCTCGGCCACGTGTGAGAATAAATGCACACGGGTGTCTACAGAAGAATAATGTTTATTAGAAACAAGTCTGATGGACACCGATAATACAGATGATCTAAATATGAAGGTATATAGATAACAAGTCTGAATGATAAAGAGAATATAGATGATTTAAATATGAAGGTATATAAATAACACGTCCGAATGAAACTGAGAATATAGATGATCTAAATATAAAGGTGTATAGATAATAAGTCCGAATGATACTGAGAATATAGATGATCCAAATATACATGTACATAAATAACAAGTCCGAATGATACTGAGAATATAGATGATTTAAATATTAAGGTATATAGATAACAAGTCCGAAGTATACTGAGACTATAGATGATCTAAATATACAAGAATATAAATAACACGACCGAATGTTACTGAGACTATAGATGATCTAAATATACAAGAATATAGATGATCTAAATATACAAGGATATAGATGATCTAATTAGAAAAGAATTTAGATAACAAGTCCGAATGATACTGAGAATATAGACGATCCTTACCAACAAATGTGACTCATACTTACAGAACTCCCGGGGCATTGTAGATGGACGTACTATCCGATTCACTTCCACTGTCCACTGAGTCTGTACGCAGTCGACCATTCGCATACAAACCTGAGCGTTGTAGTGTGTTCAAGAACGTACAGACATCGCTTGTTACTATGAGCGTACTTTTATTCCTTGTTATTATGAGCGTATATATATATCCTTTGTTACAATGAGCGTATATATATTCTATGTTACTATGAGCGTATACATATCCCTAGTTACTATGAGAGTATATATATCCCTTGTTACTATGAACGTTAATATATCCCGCGATACTATGAACGTATATATATCCCTAGTTACTATGAGAGTATATATATCGCTTGTTGCTATGAGCGTAAAAATATTTCTTGTTATTATGTCTTATATATATTCTTTGTTACTACGAGCGTATATATATCCCTAGTTACTATGAGAGTATATATATCCCTTGTTACTATGAACGCTAATATATCCCGCGTTACTATGAACGTATATAAATCCCTAGTTACTATGAGAGTATATTTATCGCTTGATACTATGAGCGTAAATATATTTCTTGTTATTATGGGCTTATCTATATTCTTGTTACTATGAGCGTATATATATCCCTAGATACCATGAGAGTATATATATCCCTCGTTACTATGAGCGTACATATATTCCTTGATATTATGGGCGTATATATATCCTTTGTTACAATGAGCGTATACATATCCCTAGTTACTATGAGACTATATATATCCCTTGTTACTATGAGCGTATATATATCCCTTGTTATTATGGGCGTATATATATCTTTTGTTACAATGAGCGTATATATATTCCTTGTTACTGTGAACGTATATACATCCCTAGTTACTATAACACTCTATATATCCCTTGTTACTATGAGCGTATTTATATCCCTGGTTACTATGGGCGTATATATACCTCTTTTTACCATGACCGTATATATGTCCCTTGCGACTATGAGCGTACATATCGCCCTTGTTATTATGAGCGTACATTTAGATGGGATAAACCCTACACTCAGAGGTTATAACTAACTCATACGAGAATGTATAACAAGTGATATACTATGGCCCACTTTTCAAGTCACCGGCAATAGAACAGAACGGTGCAGTGCCCCACAAACTTTTAAGTTGTACACTGAAGCAGCAAGAGACAAATGATTCCGGTAATAAATCCTTGCAATCGACAAACCTCACACCCAGAGCTAGCACCTAGTGTGTACGTAACTACGCGGACAGACGCGCCTGATATGTTTATCCGACGCTGGCACGTAGGGTACCTTAAAGTTGGGTTTTAGAGTTTAGGGTTTAGGGTTTAGTCCTTTTGTCGTAGTGTTTATATCATCCTCTGACCCATGTCCTCCACATGGGACTGTTATAGTAAGCATAGATACGGGACTAGACTAGTATTATTTAAACCCCAGTGGTGGCTATGAGAGGGTCCCTATTGCATACGGCAGAGACGCCAATACAGCTGCTGTACGGGTTCAGACTGAGTCTACGCAACCATCGTATGTTCTACTGCTTTTGAGATAAAGCGTTGGTATTGGTATTGGTCGTGGCACATCCTGGTCGAGAGCACTGGTACAGAGGTTACCACTGCCCACCTCAAAAGATCTTCACTTAGTATACTGTCCCCTACAGTACAGAACGTTTATGTACCGAACTGTTTGGCAAACCTTTGGACACCATGACACTGCCCACCTCGAGATGCCTTCACTTAGTACTAACTATACTGTCCCCTACAATACAGAAGACATCTCGAGATACCTTCACTTAGTACTACCTATACTGTCCCCTACAATACAGAAAACATCTCAACATACCTTCACTTAGTACTACCTATACTGTCCCCTACAATGCAGATAACATCTCGACATACCTTTACTTAGTACTACCTATACTGTCCCCTACAATACAGAAGACATCTCGACATACCTTCACTTAGTACTACCTACACTGTCCCCTACAATACAGAAGACATCTCGACATACTTTCACTTAGTACTAACTATACTGTCCCCTACAATACAGAAAAACTCGAGATACCTTCACTTAGTACTAACTATACTGTCCCCTACAATACAGAAGGTTTGCGTATCAAATTAATTGACATACCTTTGGACACCACGTGGTGAAAAGCAATCCGTTCGGTGAAGCGACGGTTGTGACTCTTTTGGGCTAACTCGTGCGACATCTGTGATAGTTGAGGGCGATTGAGGGGTGAGGCGGGGTATGAATAAACTATTATGTACTTGGATGGATACCTGTATATGAATATGAGATATGTATATACATGTGTATAGGGCGAATATATGAGAATAGATAAGCCCAAGAAGCATAGTTAAACTATATGTAGTTGAATTTATGTGTATATGTATATGAGAAGTGTATAATTTGATATATATGTGTATATGTATATGAGGTATGTATATATATGTATAAATGGCTAATATGTGAGAACAGATAAACCCAAGAAGCATAATTAAACTATATATAGTTGGATATATATAAGTGGATATATATATGAGATATGTATATATCTTTATATATATATGTTTAAGATGTAAGCAAAAATAACCCCAGGGAGTATGATTAAACTTCAAAATTTACATACATCGGTTTGATTGTCGGTGATAGCCCCGCTCACAGGCACCTGCCATAAAATACCAAGACAAATAGTAGATATATATACAGCACACATGCACGCACACACACGCACACACACCCACAAATATACACAAACACGCAAACACACACACACACGCGCGCATATATATAT
>NW_014040195.1:0-3836 GCF_001186125.1 Sphaeroforma arctica JP610 | reverse complement strand
TATTCATATGTTTGAATGTATATATACAATAGATACATATATATGAGATTATAATTATATATGCCTCTTAGTCCTCTTTATTCACCCACAACGATCACTTACGGATATCCACCACGGAGCAAAGACGAGCTTTCTCCATGTCCATAATATCGCCTATCCTGTCCACCTCCCCCTCTTGAAGTCGAGGTTGTATTGTGAACAGAACCATATGAACTTCCCGAGGTCATTTCTGCTATACTAGTTCCAGCAGGAGCGGTACTGGGTGCACTACTGCCCGATGCCCCTACGAGATTAGGTAAAGATGAGCGCGACCGGAATGGTACACGCACAGCCGTCGATAGGGATTGGTAGGTATTCACAACCTCTCGGCCCCTTCCCAGCTGAGTTGAAGATGCACTTCTGAGTGTGCTGATATTAATATTGGTATTGGTATTCGATTTAGAGTCTGCTACTAAGTCAACTCCGCTAATTTGATTGTGTTGACTGTTTTGATTAAGATCCGTTTCGTCTGCTGCTGGAGTGGTGGTAATACTGGGCGCCATGGGCCGGCCGGGAGACCGGCTCTTCTTGATGCCCATGGTAAGTATGTGTATACCTTTGTATCCAAAGCAGTCCGCGCTAGACTATTTAGAATAGCTAAGATGTATACCCACTCACAGCATGTACAATAACTCAAACGCTATGGTCCCCCTATGCTTGAACGTTGGTAAATACATGTGTATTAACTATCTCCTCTAAACCTCAGATTAAACCAGGAGACGACACCATACTCCATAGACCATAGTCCATAGTAGTATTTAGATGGCAGTCGGCAGATGCAACATCTTTACGGCCAAAGGGTATATGATTGGCTGTATATTAAAACTAGTTCTTGCCCGCCTCTCTCTGGGTCATGGATGTTTACTTATAATTTTTAATACCATATTTACTGTTTAGTTTTTTAGTGTAATACGTCGGTTCGACTTCCATACTCCGATCTGCGATGCTGCGTAGCTGTAGAGTCAGCGATAGTATTAAAATTATTTAAAATTAAAGTATGTACTGATAATAAACTCAATGAGTGAATGAGCTCGTGTCGTTTTTGTTGGTTTTTATTTTGTGTTTTTTATATATGCATCTTGTGTGTAATTTGTTTCTAAAAACATATTTACAGGTACAGTCTCTTGTAGATACACTGATACACTCTCGCGGGTCAGCGATATGTTCCAATCATGTACGCGTACCTCTCCACACTACAAACAGAAGCCATTTGTACCACAGTATTGTTAAATACTGGTTTTGTCATCTGAATGCAAATATCTCAAACCTATAGTCACAGATCGCTCATGTTTGTGTTTGTTACCGTGATTGAATTCAGGCGTACATTCTGTTTGGGCCATGGCCATAATATCTACCTTAAAAAAACTATGTATTTGAATCTCATTCGCATATCTAAGCAAAAATGGGCAAATTCATCTTTGTTGAAGCATATCCTCACGACAAATGATCTTTGGTGTTCTTCGTGCACGCGACGATGCCCAAGTTGCGTTCTCGACCTCCAGCGGATGTCCGATCAAATCCGTGTACGATCGCAGCACTGAAGTTAAGTACGAATTGACATCCATGTAATACATATCTCTCGACATCTGACACATGTACAGAGACATGCTCCGAGTCCGGCATACTGGCGTACTACATGGTCTCACAAACACCTTCACAGGAATGTATGCAGATATCCTTACATACATTTTCGCTTAGCGCCGTTGGGCATCTCTTACGACACAAGCGCTCGCAATCTTTACACACAGTTGTCGGCATGGATTTAGCCACCAGCATCAGAGGCTTGGGCGGTTGTTGATCCTTACTGGGCGAGACGGCTACCGGTGGCGCTATGCCCGAGGCCTTGGCTGTACAATGTCCGAATACGATGACAAGGATCAAGCATAATATCGAAAGCTTCATTCTCTCGGATTAGAAATGCGTCACATACAGACTGTGTTTGCTATGCACGATACAAGGACGAGATTCCAGTGTATTTATAGGCCAACAGTATTTGTTATCATGTTGATGCAGTCGCGCTGTAAACCACGCATGAAAGTACCTCGATCTTTAGGATAGTCGCGTCTGGATATTGTGATCGATATCTTTCAAACTGATTGAAAAATGATTATATGTGCATTTCTGCCTTCTAGAACTATGTCAACTCCTTCAGCTCGGGCTGAGTACCAACTCGTAACTCGTTATCAAAATAAGAACGTGACAAAAAACTGCAATTTCAAAACGAACAGTTGATTACATTATCCGATTCCATCATTGTAATCGATTCCATTATCCGATCGTTATCACTGGCGTATGGCAAAAATAGTATCTAAATATGCAAATAAGTATTTCAATATACGATGGTGAGCGGCGAACGGTCGAACATAGAGTAGGAAGATCTGCGACTGCCGACTCTATGTTGCGTTTATATTTTATATATATTTTATATATATTTTTCCTGATGTAACGATATCGGCCCAACATTCAACAAGAGTTCTGTCCTTTTATAAATTTGCTATTCTTTTATAATAACATATCTTCTTTACTGGCAGATTTTCCCCTTTTTCCTTCCGCCCCTACCAAGTAGTAAATAGTCCCTACTAAATATTTACGATTTTCCTTCAGTCTTGTTTCAGACTTTCAGTGTGACAGCCGCGTGAGAAGAGGTATTTATGTAAATTAAATATAGACAATATTGTACAGAGAATCACTGAATCAGTCAATTAGAGGTGAAACCGTGAAAGTGGTCGCCAACTCGCCATCACAAATATATGCACTAGTCTAGTAATCCTGTATTTATATATACATAATACATATTTACCTATGGCTTTTTAAAGTTTTTCAATACACACCAAACAAAACGCCCATCCATTCTTGTGGCTGAATTCAATTTGAAGTTTTCCTATTACGTCGTTTTCGGCGCAGTCTTAACGGGTTCGGATTTTGCGTTCGTATTTTACGTTCGTATTTTTACACCAATGGGTATAGGATAATTTTAAAATTTCAAGAAAAAGCAAAAAAAAACCCCCCCCGGAACGAAATTTTCCGAACGAGGTCAATCTTTCGAGGGCAAAAATACCCCTCGAGAAGTTTTACGTTCGGATCGGATTACGGGATTCGGAAAATTCTCTACGTAAACTTGCTTTTACGGTTAATATACGTACTGGAATCTAGGAAATGTGTTCAACTTCACAAGCTTTGTGATTGGCCAGTAATAATATCCGAGTCGTGAATGTAATTACTGTGATCATTATTCGAAGTGCTGATTGTCACTGGTTCGTGACGCAAATGTGCTAATTCTTGTTCACTACTGCAATGTGACATCGAACACTCGTTTAGTGATATGTATACGCAATCCGGTTATTCTAGATCATTGATATTCTCCATACTGTCCAAGTCGTATGACTGTTTATACACAACACACTTCTCTTTATTGTATATATATATACATATAAATGATATAAATATGAATAATACACGTGTATTCTGTATTGCTTTTTCTCAGATCCAAAATAATGATTATCCAATTGGTGCTCTCTTGATTTTATGAGTCATATAGCTTGAAAATATTGAAATAGTACGTAAACAAATTGCACTCAATATAACGAAGTAGTCCAAAAATTGACATTGGACACTGCTTTGAGGCAGGAACGACCAAAAACTCTCCGAACGCAAAATCCGAACGCAAAATCCGAACCCGTTAAAACTGGGCCTTAGTTCCCACCTCCCCCCGCTCCAGGCCTCCAGTCCTAACAGGTATAAAAATAGTATTTTTAAAATTGCGGGGAGAGGGGGAAGCCTTGTCAGGTTGTCATCTC
>NW_014040196.1:78269-82761 GCF_001186125.1 Sphaeroforma arctica JP610 | reverse complement strand
GTATGTATGTATATATATATACATATATATATATATATATATGTTTATATATATATATATATATTTGTGAGTGTATACATAAATGATTATCAATATGTATTTGTATTTGCATATGACCATGTATATGTATATGTCTTTGTAAACGTATATGTATATATATATATATATAACTTTACATCCAAACACATAAACACAAATATATATATATATATATATATATATTGTGAGATCCAAAATCAAGAGCTAGTTAAGGATAAGTTTCTGTAAATTGAAGTATATATTCAAGTTGTTAAACTATGGATGATTGGATTAGGAGCCTAGTATGCATTTTATTAATGTCAAAATGTAAATATTTTGGTTTACAATAATTTGATAATGTCACATGGCCGAACTTCTATTCCAAAATTCAGTAATGCGGCCCTGGGGCCGTTCATAGTATATATATATATCTATATCTATTTCTATATCTATATATATATATATGTGTGTGTGGTGTGGTGTGTATCTATGTATATATATATATATATATACGTATATATATATATATAATTTTATATGTATAAATATATATCTATGTATCTATGTATACATATATATATGTATCTATGTATGTATATAAGTATGTATATATAGGTATATATGTACATATATATATATAAATATACATATATATATATATAATTATATATTTGTATACATATTTATATATATATATATGTGTGTGTGTATGTATGTATATATATATATGTATGTTGTATGTATGTATGTATGTATATATGTATATATATTTTCATATATATATATATTTTTTCAAATGTATAAAAATATATTTTCAAATATATATATATATATATGTGCGTGTGTGTATGTATGCATGTATATATATATATATATATATGTATATATACATATATATATTAATTTACTTGTATGTATTTATATACATATATAATGATATATATCGGTATATATATATATATATATGTGTGTGTGTGTATGTCTATCGATAGATGTGTATAGATATATTTTTATACTCCTGTATGCGCCTTTAAGTACATAAGTATATACTAGATAATTGTAAACGTATGTATACACTCATTCAAACAGTCAAGTATATATATATATCAGAGGTGTGTGTATATAGCCAATCATACCTATGTGTACATTCATTCATCATTACGTATATTTATAAATCCCTTGCATTCGTAAGTTCCACCCAGACGGTTTAGAACGACCACTCAGGTCCCTTTCTCTCACAATCTTCCCATGTTAAACCAACAGTGGTGTAGTGGTCGAAACCAAGCCAGACCAACCAGCCGAGCGTCATCAGGTGTTGCGCTTTGTGAACTGTCGGGTGTACAAAGGCGGCAAGTTGCAGGACACAGACGTGTGGGTCAACAACGGCAAGATCATCGATCCCTTCTACCGCTTCTACAGGGCTACCTCACAAAGCGACTTCGACGCCGATGTGGTGGTGTGTGCATGGGAGTTGCCGTTACTGATGTTGTGTTATGTATGCCAAGCCTACGGATAAAGGGACCTAATGACCTGTACATGGTGCAAGGGTACTGTTTATCGGGCTAGTAGGCCTAGATCTCAAGCGGTCATGCAATGGAAGTTATTAGTTGGATCTGTGTGTCAGTTGTTTATTTGCGATAGTTCTGTATGGTTTCTGTTGTTAGGGATGGGTTTCTGGGGATGTGTTCCATACACTCCTGCACTGCCCCTACGCGTCATGCGAATGCGTGCACTCGCGTACGACGGAGTTGTGTGGCCGCTCCCGAAAGTCACACCCTGGCCATTCTACCTACGACTCACAGAGTCAATCAGCCCCATTGCCCGCTTGGCTTTGGCTAGGGCTCTCCTGAAGAGCGTTTGTCTACATCTGTGTTTACTTGTGTATGAATTTGAGTCAGTATGGTTTAGTGTAGTGGGACAGTTCCTATGTCTTGCAAGCCGTTTGCTTCTCAACCCTCTGAGTACTCGAAACCTAGTACGATGGCGACATATCAGTATATCTGCCTATACACCAATGCAGTACTGCTGGTGCAGATAGATGGCCATGTAACTGTGCTATTGTGACCTATGAGTGTTGTATACTCACATACACATACACACACATACTATTATGACTTATGAGTGTTATTTACTCACATACACATACATCAATGCAATACTGCTGGTGCAGATAGATGACTATGTAACTGTACTATCATGACCTGTGAGTGTTATTTACTCACATACACATACACCAATGCAGTACTGCTGGTGCAGATAGATGGCCATGTAACTGTATTATCATGACTTGTGAGTGTTATTTACTCGCATACTCATGCACCAATGAAATACTGCTCTTGCAGATAGATGGCCATGGGGCTATACTAGCACCTGGATTCATTGAGATCCAAATCAACGGAGCCTTCGGAGTGGATTTCTCGAACTACGACACCGAATTGGAAGACGTGCAGAGTGTGGGACGTAACTTAATGCAGTACGGTGTCACCAGGTAAGCATTGCTTTTGCTTATGCTTGTCGTATGCTCATGGTTGTGATCAAGGCTATGATCATGGTTGTGCTTGTGGTTATGCTCATGGTTATGGTTGTGCTTGCGCTGATGCTTATACTGATGGACTTGCTAGGCTGTTTTTGTACTATGATCATGGCATGGACATGCCTGTTGCGTGTGTACCAGTTTACTCGTTGCTACTTCCCTAGCGCTCGGTTCACCTTGTCATATATATATATTTATATATAGCCTCACGTTGTCATGATCGTGTTGCTAAGCAGCCTGTACCACTTGATCAGCGAAGTGCATTGGCTTCAGTGGACTGCGTTTGATCGTACTGTGTCTGTGTTCTGAGATGTTAAGAAAGAGACCTCTCTTGGTCAGCAGATCTTGGATTCGTTTTGAACGGGAGACAGGGGTCGCGAGTGCAAGTGGTTTTAGCCCCTATAGCAACCCCCCCCCCTCCTCTCTCTCAAAGAAAAGTGATATTTTCATTCGACATATGGGCCTTTTGTGCTTTCTTTCATCTCTGTGTCCGATGTTGGATAGATCACTTTGAATTTATTTTTTATTGTCTGTTTGTCACTTTAATACTTTGTTAATGTTTGTTTGTCACTGCTCCTTCACGGCCTAGTTTCTGCCCCACGCTCGTGACCTCACCCGCCAACAAGTATCACGAGACGTTGCCCAAGTTTGTCAGATACGCAGGAAGCCCTGAACTGGGTGCCACCAACCTTGGACTGCACCTGGAAGGTGAGCAGATGGGACCCCCCATGTGCATGTAGGTGCATGTGTCATGTACCTTGTGCATGGACACACCCAATATCTCTTCTTCTGATGGTCTCTTATTGTGTGTATTGTCTTTTGGGTGGCCATAGCTGAATATCTCTTCTTCTGATGGTCTCTTATTGTGTGGATTGTATTGTATTGTCTTTTGGGTGGTCATAGCTATATATCTCTTCTGCGGATTGATACGCCTACCTTGCATTTCAGTGATAAATGGAGCAGTCGATAAGCTCCTTGTAGGCATATGAATTGTACTTGTGCCATCTTCTTGTTAATTGTGGGTGTACCTTCTGTTGTCTTCATATGCAATCGGGTGGATATGTAGGGCCATCCATGATCAGATGTGTTACATTTGTGGTGATTGATCACTTGTGCTAGTCTCGTATTAATCTTTCATTAGTGTTTGCTTGTATTAGTCTTGTATTCGAGTTGCATTAGTCATATTAGTCTAGTACTAGTCTTGTATTAGTGTTTGCTTGTATTAGTATTTACTTGTATTCGTGTTGCATTTGTCATATTAGTCAAGTACTATTCTTGTATTAGTGCTTGCTTGCATTAGTCTTGTATTGATATTGTACTAGTATCTGCGTGTACTGATCATAGCCCCTTCCCTTCCTGGGTGTAGGGCCATTTATGAGTCTGCAGAAGAAAGGAGCACATGATCCCAAACAGATTGAAGCGCCGGTGGATGGATGGGAGTCGCTCATTGACCGCTACGGCCCTTCACTGCAGCAGAACGTCCGCTACGTCACCATCGCTCCCGAGTTAAACGGCGCCGTTGCAGCCATCAAGGTCTGCGGGTGTTGGTTGCTAGGCAACAACGTGTTTGTGTGCGAGCTGAGCGTGACAAGTGTGTGTATATGCACGCAAACATAGTATGTGTGTGCATGCCACATGGTTTGTGAGATGTTGGTGTGTGTGCATGTGAGTGAGTGTGTGCTCGTGACTCCCTCTCCTACAATGTTTTGTGCCTCTGCTTTGCCACCACTTGGAACAGTTCACGCGTAGTGTGAACCACAGAGCACTGAGCGATTGGTATAGGTATTGCATTGCGCGTGTTCCTTGCCAATGTGCTCCTGCACCAACCAATAGAGTGTCAAGAGAGTGTCAATTGTGTCACGAGAGTGTCAATTGTGTCATAAAACCCTAAAATAATTTGTGCCAATAGAGTATCAATTTAGCTATTAATTATTAATTGTG
>NW_014040196.1:67732-77833 GCF_001186125.1 Sphaeroforma arctica JP610 | reverse complement strand
AATTATTAATTATTAACTAATAGCTACTAGCTATTAATTGTGAACTGTTAATTATTAACTAATAGCTATTAATTGTTATCTATTAACAATTAATTATTAGTCATTAATTATTAATTATTACCAATCAGGGGTTGAGAGAGCATGGCCTGCTGGTGTCGCTGGGCCACTCCAGTGCCAACATGGCTGAGGCTGTGGCGGGGATTGAGGCGGGGGGTACTCTTGTCACTCACATGTTCAATGCCATGGCGTCGTTTCACCATAGAGACCCTGGGCTGGTGGGTGTGCTGGGCAAAGAGGGCTATCGACCCTACTACGGCATCATCGCCGATGGGATCCATTCGCACCCTAATTCCATACGCATAGCGTATCAGACGCACCCAGGTACGTCACATGGGGGTCAACTGTCCTGTTAGGATCAGCCAAATGAGTTTGTGGTGTTATTAACGTTACATTGTAGGGGAAGTTGATCTTAAACCCTAGAACTCTTAAACCCTAAAACAAATAGAAGTACCTAATTGCTATGGTTGTAAAAACGGTTGGCCGCAGCAGATCAATGTGCACTGGTGATTGCTCTCGTGCGCACACATCCGATGCATTAGAGGAACGGTACTCCGAAAAGTCGTGACGTGTGTCAATGGACATTTGTTATATACTCATTTGTTTAAACGGTGACGGAGTGCCGTCTTTTTTGTCTCGCAGTTATGGTTGTGTGTACCAACACTCTTTCGTTCAATACACATCACACATCTAAATTATCTCCTTCCATATGCTTTCATATATGTATGTTTTAAGTTTGTGGGTGAGTAATACGTATATTTAAGTTTGTGGGTGAGTGTATAGGGATTATTATGTCTGTGCGTACACAGTTGCACATCTAATGAACGACTGTTCCCACAAATGTCAACAGACGTATTGACTTTCTATCACACTTCCCTGAAGGTCTACAGTACTGTAAACCCCATTTAACGAATGCCAGAGGTTAACATTCTTAGCTACATTCCCTGTTAATACACTCAGCTACATTCCCCGATAAAATTCTTAGATACATGTCCCATTAACACACTTAGCTACATTCCCTGTTAACATACTTAGCTACATTTCTTTTTTAACACACTTAGCTACATTCCCTGTTAACATACTTAGCTACATTCCCTGTGAACATACTTAGCTACATTCCTTTTTTAACACACTTAGCTACATTTCCCATGCCAACTACTAACTGATCATCCCCTGCCGTGGTGCTGCACCAGACGGTCTGTGTCTGGTGACTGATGCCATGGCTGCTGCGGGGTTGCCTGAGGGGCGTCACATGTTGGGTGATTTGCCTGTGGACGTAGAAGGCATCCGTGCTGTTATAGCTGGCACTAACACACTCGCTGGGTCGGCTGTGGACCATGTCACGTGCATTAAGAACTTCCGTGACTTCACCGGCTGTTCAATAGAGGAGGTGCTGGCCTGTGCCACGACACATCCGGCCCACGCGGTACAAGTGCAGGTGCGTTTGTGAATTGCTTTTGGGTTCATTGTAGGGTTTCTAACCGTCATAACCTCCTTTGTATAGTACATTGCCATGCGAAACCTCCGTTGAGTACGCGCGAACGGTTGACCTGCTCGTTGACGTGGAGCTTTAAAGTTCAAAGTGTTCATAGTTGGATTGTACTTGAAAACTGAAGACACAACATACAGGCACTTTACAGGTGATGGGTATGTTCAAGTACTAGTCCACAGGCATAAATAGTCAACGGAGTGGAATTTCAACGACTCCTGCGCCTGTAACCCTACACAAATATTCACACCACTGGCTTGTGTTGGTGATTAAAGAGGCTTAAACTGTATGAGTTGGTTGATTATCTTTATACTTTGTTCTTATTGAAGCTAATCCTGCGGAACCCCTTATGTGATTACAGGACACAAAGGGCTCTCTTGAGCCAGGCATGGATGCTGATCTGGTGCTACTCTCCGACAGCCTGTCTGTGCAGGCAACCTTCATTGATGGCGAACTGGCATACCTTCGCGATGGCTACGAACTCGACAGCTCAACAGCCATGTAGTCCATTCATCGCAGCATTTGAAGCCATTCATAGACAGGTGTAACTCAATAGCCATGGAACTCATTTTTTGCAGTAGGACCGATGCAGCTACAGCCATGAACCCCATTCATGGCAACATGGCGGGTGCCATTCGTAGAGTACTCACATATATGCTATGAGGGACTTCACTTCATCTGTCATATTCCATCACACTTCCTCATCACTCTTTCCCGTGATGTCGTCTCTGCTACGTGAGCTGTGTGCAGATGCTTGTGCAATGAAGCCTGCGCTGAGTACATAACCATCTCACGCCAAATAGTGAGTGTCAAGGCCTGAGCCTGCGAACTAGGCACAGCCTTTGTATCGCATTCGAGTTGTAAATCTGGCCGTGCGCGCAGTACAAGCATCGTCTGTCAAGAGAATGATAGTATTTATCAGTTGTTGATGAGATGGCGGGGTTTCAACCCGCTTAGAAGCGTGCAACACGCCACCCTGGAGCGTCTTCGCTCCGTTAGTGTGACTTGAATGTCATTCCGGTCATCATTAAATGGACAAAGTTGCATTTTATACTCTACTACTTCATCGGTCCGATAAAGTGGTACTCTTTAATTTTTGTATTGGAAAATCTATCAATCTGCCCTTGTGATGGAATATGTGGCGTACTGCTACTACGTGCTTGTGTATACTAGCTACAGTATTTACCAAACCACTCCTGAGCTATTCCTCCTGTGACGACCTAGTGCTTGCAAAAGATTGGTGACACTAAAACACACACACCACGAACATTCCATTGCACATAGCCTTCTGTTCATTTACAAGGCTATGAATTGCACCACTGGTTACGTACTGTCATGGTGTACATTTGTACTTTTAGGGTTTAAATGATGGGGATATGTAGTTCTAGGGTTTATAGATTTTAAAATAATCTCTCTATTTGGGGCATATATAGTTTTAGCGTTTTCAGCACTATGGTCACTTGTGTATAAATCCAGAATATTACTGGATAGGGGATTTCACCAATGAAAAGAGGACTTTATTACAAAAATAACGGCACCTCGATCGTGCACGTACGATGAATAGACCCGAGTTCATAGGGGTATTCCTACTTTAGCTATACCATTGCTACAAAAAAGAATTTGGCTACAGTTTGTACATTTTTGATATGTTTTGGCTACGAATTAGAATACAATTAAAATTTGATATATCGTTGGCTATATTTTGTCCACAGAAGGCAATAATGTGAACACACTGTGGCAACGAAACGTGCATTTTTGTAAATTCAGTAGCTTGTTTTGTTCACGTAGCTAAGTGTGCTTAATTTGTGTACGTAGCTTTAGTGTGCTTTATTTGTGTCGCCACTACAAACGTGTGAGTTTGTAAGAAAGCCAGTAAAACGTGTCATTAAGAGAGGATCATCAACAATGTCCGGCGGTAGGTGTTGTGTCCTGGAATGTGGCAATGTGGCAATGTGCCTGCGGTCGGCATAATAACTTTCCATCGCATGCGACCTGAATGGAGATGTCCATTGGCTGGGCGAACTAAAGCGTATTCAGTGGAGAAAGTGTGTAGCGCTCACTTCACTAAGGACAGAATGGTACCATTCAAAAATACAAAACAACCACACGTTGGTTGTGTGCCAAGTCTACATCTATCTGATGCAATGCCAGTGTCTCCTACAGACCTTGATCAGGTGGGTATCGCTAAGAAGCCAAAGAAAGCGTCAGCTGCATCTGTAGGTTTGCCCGTCGATGTGCCCGTCTTCACCACAATCTTGCCTCAGGACGATACAAAGAAACTTACAACTTCAGTACCATAGTCTGATACAGGTATCAGTGTTTTAGGTAGACAAGCGACACATGGGCTAGGAAAGGTACGAAGTGGCATAAGTGAGATCAAAAAGATATTCAAAGTGAGTGTTTTGGCAGGAGGGCAGGTCTTGTCCGCTCGCAAGGGATATAGAGCGTTGTGTTGTAGTAGCTGGTTATATCGAGAACTGCAGTGATCGAGGTGGTTGGAATTTTATGTGTAGCGAGGCGGGTACAGAGCTTGTATTTACACGGATCGTCTACTTTCCAGGGAGTGCCGAGCCTACTCTTCAGACCGTTAACATGGTATTCAATGGCGACGATGCTGACGAAACTACTGGTAAGTTCAACGTGTTATACAGGACACCATTACCCTTGAAGGCGAAGATCGTCCACAACATCCATAATGCGATGTTCAATAGTTGTAATTTTTCAAAATCAGCCATTGGCATGCCCGTGCTCCAAGGGCTAAACTGGCAGAGGAAGCAGGCCAATGATGTGGCTACTGCAGTTATCGAGTCCACGGCACCAGCTGCCGCAGAGAAAGTCGCAGAATGGCAGAAGAATTTGATGAGGACAACGGCTACCCCTCCAGATATCAATGCGCGTACTCTAACTCCAAGTTCAGCTAAAAAGTTGAAGCTCTAAGGTAAGGAGCAATACGTAGGTATATGTAGATATGTGATGTACCTGATTGATCTTTATTTATTGACAAATCTTTACAACGAGTTGGATCCGCCGTCAATGCGGGACACTGCTTCTTGCGGCTTTTCGATTTTGTGAATTTGAGTGACTTGGTCGTACAAGTTTCAGCAGTGCACACATACGTGATCCTTATCACTTGCTTGCGATGTTTCTTTTGAAGCGGTTCAAGTATAGAGTCGACTGTGTGTGTACTTGTCAAAGATATGCCTGGACCATTAAGCATACGTCTAATCGGAAATGCAACAGTAGGCATTGTTGTATCCCGAAAGATGGGAACTGAAGGTAATGCTCTGGCTGGCAAATTGGGTGTTTGTATTGGATTTGCTTCTGCATCCAATAGTAAGGTCGCAGAACCCTAAACCCTAAAACCCTAAATTGGATTTGTGCGTATTTTGTCTCATTGTACTCCTTCTATACGTTTCCAATCGTGACTGCAAAGATATCCACCCAGTTGTTGCCAACACTTTTTAGAAGACGTTTGTTGCAGCGCAACGTCTGCTGAAATCTTTTTAGTGATACATAGCGACACCTTGCTGATACCACACAGCACATAGGTCGGCCGCTTCCTTTCCCAACCTCACACAATCATCCCTCCCGCGCTGTCTTTTTTTGCAGTATTGTCTGTTGACCTTCAACATTAATTCAGCATCCACCTATATTCAAACTCCAAATGGTACTGAGTTTGTACTTGCAACACTTCACGATTCTGCCTTGCTTCTTTAGCCAATCTCGCCTTCTTTGCATCAAGTACCACACTAGTTGAGAGACTACAGTAGTGGACGTATTCCTATATACGTTAATAACGTTTTACGTCGTCAGCCCGAGAGTAATTTGGGACTTGATCAAATTACTCTCGGGCTGACGACGTACACATCGCACGATAACACTAGTTCCACTCACGAAATCCAGAATAATGCCAACAAGCACATTTCCTTGCTCACCACCGGTCTCTGTAGTAAACTTGCGCTTCATCCCAGTTCCTTTATCTGTACTTTTTATCGACCGCGTCACTATCCATAAACTCTTCGTCAAAATCTTGCAAAACATAGTCATCTGCAAAAGCACCGCTAAAACCAGAGTTTGAGGTAGAATGAATGTTTGAGAGCTTACCGTAAAGCTGTCCTCTTCAAACGTCACGTCATGTAATTCTTGAGTCCCGTGCCGAATAGCTTTCATCGTTTTGGCATCTAAATCTGGAATAACACTATCAACACCTCTACGCACACACGCATATGCGACAGCAGTCTTAACGAGAGTCTTCGTACCCTTCTTCGTATCCTCGCAATAACAGATTAGTGTATAGTATATATCGAGGAGGCTAGTTATGTTCTTCATTGAAATTATCCAGTTCATTATGTACTGCGCTACATAGGAAAAATGCGCGTCCAAGATAGATTTACCTGGAGTAGAAATGAAATCATAGCTAAAATATATCATAGTCATGCACACACGCATTTAAAGACACATGCATAAATCATACATAAATTTGTATAGTACCTTGTTGAGCCTCCGAGAATACCCATTTTGTGAAACGTAAGTCCACCTCCATATCTTTGAGCTTCTTATTGATCTTCACAACTGTTGGGAATGTTTTTGTGGATGCAAAAGCGTCAGCATTGTCACTTTGCATCATGATCTTTATAGAAAATCGTCTATTGATATGAAATGCTATATGATTGCACACTTTCAGCGTTTTAATTAGCGTCGTCCATCACCATATCCAAGAAGCATGATTTCAACTCACCGTTCACTTCATCTCTATACATAATCGCAGCGCCAAGCAGGCTATGTCTACATTTGCCGTAGTACTTTTAAGTAAATACCACTGAGATAAATAAAGTTGCTTTATCATGACAGTATCAGTACTACATCTTCTTTCATCCTCTCAATTTGTTCATTTTGCCATTTCTTCCTGGCCATATGATTCTGGAAGCGAAAAATCTTTTGTCAATGATATCTAAAACGGATGTAATGTCCAACAGATCTTTTAACTCAATGTTTACTCCGCATTCGTTCTCACTAGTGTCATTCAGATCTAGAAGCGTTGATCCATCTGTGAATCCGTCGAGGTAGCTCCGAAATTCAGCAACGAGGGCGGGATCACTAAGGCCTGGATAAAGAGTGGCATTTGTTGGTCCCGTGCCTGACAGTAGTTGCTGAGATTTGGCATCCTGGAGTAGCCGACGTGCTTTCGTCGCCAAGGTCTTACGTACATGTGTTTTGATTTTTGGCGGAACTATCGGAATGAAAAACCTGGCCTACCGGTCGCCGGAAATCCTCTACAACCTGGACTGTACTAACCGTGACCCACACATACCTGACCCGGAGCAGCCGATTGACGAGTACAACTTCACCGGTTTGGAGTACACAGGTAGGACCCTCAACAAGTTGGGATTTAAGTCGAAGCGATGAAAGCCAAGTTTCTCGCGGTCCAAATTGATAAGTGCGTCTCGAAATTCATCAATGGGGTGATGGTCGACCTCAAACTAATGGAAGCAGCGAAGCCAGTCCACCGAGTCTACGGGACGAAGGATCCTTTCAAGCAAGGTGTCGGCTGGTCTACAAGCTTCATACGGTCGGACACATCGAGCCGGGTGGCCCTTTTTGTTTGTGGGTTGCGTCGAGTCTGTTGGCAAGGAAGGACGCTCGGGTGACCCCGACGATGGACAGTCAGTTTTAGTTCACAGCGGACTGGTCGGCAACAAGCGCGCAGTTGTTCAAACTGCCAGTGACGCTTCCCACCGAGGAGGATATACTCAACACCGAAAAGGGGCGATTATCATGACTTGCATCGACTTGGCGACGTCATACCGCAAGCTGCTGATGGCACCGAGCTGTCGCCATCTATTGACCTTCTCCACGGACGACAGCCGCTTTCACCAACCGGTGTACCTTCTGGAAGGCGTACGGAACGGCTTCGAAATTTCCTCACGGCACCGGCCCTGAAGAATCGGAAGAAACTGGTCTCGTTGCTTGTCATGCTATCCTGGTGGTCAGGGATGATCCCACAGTATGCCCGGACCATGGATTCACTCACCCGGCTAACGAAGAAGAACTCCGTGTTTTAATGGCAAACGAAGCAGGTCCTCGCTCTATAAGCCTCTTCCACACAGCAGCTCATCCTGTACTCGGATGCATGCAAAAAGGAATGTCACTGTTTGTATAGATTCCGGGGGGAATTCCCTGTTACGTGGTTTTGGAAGCATCGAACCTACAAGCCCTGGCGGAACCAGACCTAATTGTTGGCCTGGAGAACCTGGCAAACAGTTCTCCGAGTCAGATATTGTATCCACAGACGCCGACTGCAAATATTCCCGCACACCGGCACCCGATACCAAATTGTCCCGGCGGACCATGTTGCATCGCATGCCTCTCCGACAAAAGGTAGCACCCGAGAGATGGTGGTGATCCGGCGGAAGGACGGCAGTGAAGGTTTTGCGGTGATCCTACGTTTAGTTTTGGATATGAGATCACAATCACGTAGCATGCGAATATGTTCCCAGTTGTCCTTGCCTCCAGTACCAGTTCCCTTAATGCCACACAACGAAATTACATTGTGCAACAAGCGAAGAGATGACGGGTTGTAAGTTTTTGGTAAAGAAGTGCCTGCATATTCTGCAACGGACCCAATTACCACTGGTCTTCTATTAGATATCATGGTCAACCATTCTAAGTCTACACAGGATGATACTTCAGAAAGTCGCCGTTTCTTGCGGTCCAACCAGGTGATGCACAAAATCGAGATCCCAACATATTTGGCGACTATATGTTCAGGTGCTGCGGCCATATGTACCCCCTTATGTTGCCACTCAACCGACGGGTATATTCCCCGGGGAACCTTCACCTGCTACCCCACGGTCGCAAATTTACATTCGAACGAATCATTATTTAGACACACTGCCACTTTTCTCATAGTTCCCCACCCAACCTGCTAACAACAGCACCATTCTTTAGTTACACTTCCTCTTTACTCATAGTCACTCACTCAATACACTCTACTCTCGTGCTCCCAACGTACACTACCCTTCAGCCGAGGTAATATGGGCTGACAAGTCGGTCTGAGATATTTTGAACATGATACCAAGAAGGATGAAGTTGTCATCCGAAATTCTGTTTCGGAGCGCGAAGTTGGAGACTTGCCCGATACCACACCACACAACTGATGTATCTCGAATATCATGGCTAGCCATAGATGGAAGTACCATAGGCGGTATTCGAAGATTTGGTCTGTACCGAAATCTGAATATAGTACTTCAGTAGAGTGATGAGACAGGGTTTGGGGGAAATCTATCTATCGACCAGTACTGAACGGGTATAAATTAGTACCCGCTATTCATGAAGAAGGAAGCTTCCTAGATGTTCGTGAAGAATCCATAATATGCCGTGGCTAGTCATTCCGATTCTGTAGTTATTGTAGTATGTCCGGACCAATTGGGGGTGAATTAGGGCCCACCAAAAACAGGTCTCAGGCCAGATTTTACAGCAAGAAACCATCTTTGATTATGGAAGTTAGCAGAGTTAGCTCACTCCCGAGAGCTAAGTCATCAGAGATAGCTCACTCCCGAGAGCTAATCAAGTTGCACAAATTACTCTCAAGAGTTGAGTTATTACTTAACCGACTTCCGAGGGCATATTTAGTTTCTCAACCGATTCCCGAGAGTGGATTAAGCCTGTCAACCACAACATATTAATAATAGCTGCGGTTCTATGTGAGTCACAACCTATACGGAAAGGCATCGTGTGATCAACGTAAGATTTGGTTGCAGAGAAGTTGAAATAGAAAAGTATCGAAGTGTTGAAGTGTTCCGCATAAGGCTTCTCATACTGAGCCCATGAGTTTTTACCCTGGCCAGCCCAAGCAGCTGAACACTAGCACAAACACCTTAGGTATAAAACCAAAGGGGAGGTCAGAAATAAATACATACATTTGCACTTTATTTAAGTCTACTACATTGTACTCTAACAAAAACAACTCTTTAAGAAACTGATACAAGCAAAGTGGCTTGACGAAAAGTTTTTATCTCTGGGGCACACGAGACAGAAACATCCACAAGTACGGTAGTCAAGCAGTTTGAACAGAAACGTGTTTGTTGCTATCATGGCACAAATGCGGATTGGGGTGTGTTCACGGCAATGCGTAGAGCTATCATAAAACAATAATTGGAGTACTATTTTATTTATACGCATATATGTAAATTATTCTATATATAATATATTATATATATCAAAATTAAAAACCATGCTATCATGGCACAAATGTTGATTGGGGTGTGTTCGCGGCAATGGGTAAATCTATCATGAAACAATAATCGAGTAATATATTATATATATACGCATACATATAAATTATTCTATATATAATATATTCTATTTATTAAAATTGAATATCATATAAAATGATAACATTGTACTTTTCAAAATTAACATATAAATGAATACGCATATCGTGTGAAGTCTATAAATCAGAAAAACTGTAAAGAAGCGCTTTATATATATATATATATATATATATATATATATATATATATATATATATATATATATATATATATATATATATA
>NW_014040196.1:52996-65794 GCF_001186125.1 Sphaeroforma arctica JP610 | reverse complement strand
TATATATATATATATATATATAATATATATATATATATATATATATATATATATATATATATATATATATATATATATATATATATATATATATATATATATATATATATATATATATATATATCTAAATATAAACAGGAACACGAGTGAGGTGAAACCTGCGGGACTCACCCCTGTAGCAGAATTGACAGTCGCATTGTAGGTCAACACCACCGAGTACATATATGCTGGCCAAAGCAACTCCTCACCCACTGACAGACTCTTCGCCAATCAATCCACTATAGTTCGAAGAACCCGCTCAGCCCTTCCTTTACCTTGATGCCTATTGACAGATACATAGTGACACTCTGCCCCTCGCTCAGCCCAAAAACTCATCAACTCATCGGAAGCAAACGGCCCCCCTTGATCTATCACCACTCGCTGTGGTGTATACCACGGTATTACCTTTTGCTGAATAATTTCTAACACCCCTTTCGTGTTCTTCTCATGAGCCATATACGACCTGCACCAAACCATCCGAGAAAAATGATCAATTGCCACCACAACCACTTCAAACCCATGCACAGTCTTGGTAAGGACAAATTATCCATGCCAATACACACACCGACACCAGTCGGCCTATCAGGCTGCATCAACAAGCATGTTTCACCGCGCAGCCGAGTCACTTGTTGACAAGCAACACACCCTTTCAACACTGACGTTACCTGTGACTTTGTAACCTCATCCCCATACTTATGTCTAAGAAACCCCCAAGTGCGATCCACACCATCATGCGCCAACGTCTGATGCACCAACAATATCAAATATTCCTGCAAAGGCCTAATCAATTCGGCCCAAACACCTAACCCTATACACGCCACTTGCGCATTCGCTATCGCCTCATGATCCCAAGAATCGATCACACTACGCTCCACAACTGCACTAACTTGTTGCTGCAACAAACCCTGAAACCCAACCGTAGCTTAAAATCAGAATTCTCATTCTGAACCGCAGTACGCTCCAAAAAGGCATTAACTGCACTTTCCGTCTCTCAACATTGTGATGAGCCACACTCATAGACAAATAAATTCCATTATCAATCTCCAGTAATCCCATCTGCGCACAAGCAGCAAACTTCACTTCTCCTACCGAAACAGGGATCATGATGGGATCAAACTACCATGGCTTCTGACTCAACCCATCCGCAACTTAATTCTTCACTCCTTCTAAGTACTCAATGTTCATATCAAACGATCGCACAAACATTACAGTCCGATACCTCCGCTTACCCACTGGATCCATCGAAAACTCAAATTGTCTCAAAACACCTAACAAAAGCTCATGATCCACCTCCACATGATCACACTTGAAAGATCGACGAATCCATCCTTCAAACTTCTTGAAGCCATATGCTAAAGCAATCAGTTCCCTATCTGTAGGTGACGAATTTGCAAGGAAATATATCTTGGAACTTACAAATTTAACTGGCAGCCACCGCTCAGAGCGCCACACACACAGCAAAGCGCCCACTCCCAAATCCGAAGCATCCGTCTGAAAACGAAGCTGCTCATGCTGCTCTGGCTCCGCCAACACCGTCTTTACCTTCACCAACGCCCGTACTGCCAAGAAGGTATTGTCCTGCCCCTCCTCCCGCTTAAACCTATCTCTCTGTTTTACCAAGTCACTGATAGGAGCCAAGATATGCGAGAATCTAGGTACATACTTCGCCCACCACCCGAAACACTGGTACCATGACCAAACTTGAGCCTTAGTTTCTGGTCTTGGCATCGCTAATAAAGCCTGTAACTTCAATTCACTATTCATCGAACCCTACTCAGTAGCTGACTTACCCATCACCTCAATAGGATCCTCTTGAAATGTAAAATTACACTTCGCCAACCGCAACTGTATTCCTTTCACTCTAAAACGCCTCACCATCTCTGCTATATCAATACAATGCTGAGCTGCATCATTCGAACCCAAATCTGTGTCATCAATGTACGTCTTACATCCGTCAATTCCCTCCAAAGTCTCATCCATCAATTGCTGAAATACAAATGAAGCCTCTTTGAGACCAAAAGGCATACCTACATACTGTAACCGTTCATCTCAAGGCGTCAAAAAAGCAGTAATCCCTCTACTCTCCGGCTCCACCATCCACTGCCCAAAACCATTCTCATCATCCACATTTGTCCTATAACGATACCCCCTAACGGCCGACAAGAATTCATCTTCCGTAGGGATAGGATATGTCCCTGCATCTAACTGATGATTAGTTCTTAAATAATTAATACACATCCACTTCTCCTCATTATCATAACTTGGATTACTTCCTGGCACTTTCGGTATTCACTTAGGAACAGTCAACCAATCTGTATCAAAGCCCTCTCTATTAACCCCGCCTCTAACAACGAATAAACTTTCTTCCGCATAATCTGAACCAACCTCTCATCGCCTTCTTTGTACACCTGACGAACCGGCACTCCTCCATCCTTAACTCGCAACCTCTCTCAGCATGCGATCCTTAATAAACTTAGGTTACTTATCAGCTTCGTCTATTTCAAAAGCTCCTTAGCAGCAGCTCTTGCTTCTTCTTCATCAGTTTCTAGTTCACTATCCTGTACCCCTTCATCCTCAGACTCAAATTCTTAAAAAGCTGTATATTCCTTCATCACCTTCTGCGCTTCATCCACAGCTATCACATATCTAGCGGACATGATCCTTCAACTCTCTCAATGCCAAAATCACCTTATCCGGTTTATTCCTCCAACTTCCAATTGACTTAGCAAACTCCGCTTGCGATTCCCCCACCTCAAATGAATCCTTGAACATCGCATACATGGCCACCACTGCCATCTTGAAATCCTTCGGTTTGATTCTTGAACACTGAACAAATGCTTCTAACTCTGGCCTAGTCTCAGGCGTGACCTGCAATAATAATACAGCAGGCCTTGACCCACCCTTCTTCAGCGCAGTTTCATACGCCTTTGTCTTCTGCACCCTGGCCCATCGCTCCATCAAACCCGCCACCTGTTTTCCACTAGCGTTTAGTTGTAATTTTAAATTTGTATATCTTATATTTATTAAATAATTACAGTTGAGAGACTACAGTAGTAGACCTATTTCTATATACGTTAGTAGCGTTTTACGTCGTCAGCCCGAGAGTAATTTGGGACTTGTTCTCAAATTAATATTTGTATAGGTGGGTCAGCCCGAGAGAACGTAAGAGTAATTTGAGACTTCTTCTCAGACTGTTCTATTTATAGAATACGGGCCACCGGCTAGCCGAGAGCCGAGGTCCGAGACTGAGTGTAGTAACAGAGAATATGATTTATTAATTTCTAGAAAATATATGCGAGTGCTGAAGTGTTCTGCATAAGGTTTCTCATACTGATCATATGAGTTTTTACCCTGGCCAACCCAAGTGGTTGAACACTAGTACAAACACCATCAGTATATATCTGAGGGTGAGACCATAAATAAATTCATTCGAATGCACCTTACTTTAAATACACTAGCACTTTACTATTAGTCCCCCACACCGCACGCTAACAATAGTAGACTGAAATTCTGATCCTATGTACAGTCGCTTATATAATCATCGTAATCTTGAGATTCCTGACTACCTGCACACTTCCATCTTCTCAGTAGAATAGTATACCACAAAAAGTAAATTGAATAGAGCCTCGTCCACTCAAATTAATCCAAGCTTACTCTTGCATAAATTCTCACCCACTCCGCGTACTCTTACATAAATTCTCACCCACTCCTCAAGCACTCGATGATTGAGTTTACACCTTCTTTGTTGTGTCGAACCCAGGTGTCATTTTTTTACAGCACTGGAAAGGCACTAAATATACATAAAAAAAGTCTTTAAATGTACTTTCATAAACTTTATTTAATAAGTTTGAGAAAGAGATTGAATAATCACATTTAGGGAATTTAATTGGGCAATTAGAAAATGCACCCGTAAATCAGTATGCACATTTAGTGACTTTCCCATGTAGGCCGTGTACATTTAGAGTATTTCCTCTATAAAACCAAAGGGAAGGTCAGAAATAACGACATAAATTTTCACTTTATTTAAAGTCTACTACATTACACTCGAACATTGCTAATTGAAAAATACCTTCATGATCGCACGGATCATCATCGTGCAATGTACCGATACATTCCTTTGTCTGATGCTACATTTCTACCCACGACATGTGGTCAGGCAGCTTCGGTAAGTGCACTGGGTCACCCACAGTCGTAGCTTCTTGCAAAAGTGTTTGAAACACAGAACACTTTATTTAAAGTCTACTACATTGCAGCCTAACATACAGAAACAACTACATGAACTATAAAACTATAATCGATATGATAAGATCAAATAAATGAATATGGTAAATCTATCTTCTTCTCGATGACTATCTCTGTCTTATTCTTGATGGATACCTGTATCATTCTCAATGAATATCTCTTATAACATATCATAGATATGGGGACAAACATTTATATCGCACTTATCTTATTGTAGTATCATAATGCCATTTCAATATAAAACTACTTTGTATTGATATATAAATTAACGACACTTGATTACATCTATAAACTATTATACTTGATTAAGTGATGAGGATGTGAACCGTTTATATGAGAGTAGGAACTATAAATACTATAAATGTATATGTTTAGATTTGCGATATTCTTACATTGTTGGCTTTGTTGGGACGATAGAAACTTTTATCTCTGGAAAATATATATTACTTTTCTTAACAAATTTATCAAACATTAACAGGGGTTGTCTGTTTTATAGCTAGACACATCCATAGAGAAGAAAATATGTAGGTCTAGATAGTGTAAGGATAGTCTATGGGTAGAGTGGTAGGTCTATATCAGTAGAGGGCTAGAGAAGAGGCATCCGAGTCACACTTATTCACTCGGAGATGGTGTTGGAGGCTATACTGCGCTATCCAAACAAGGGTTCTGGTCTAGATGGTATCCATATCCTTCTCCTTAAGGCCGTAGTAGAACGATCAACTGAACCCCTGACTACGGGATGCCCTGACTCTGGCAGCCTACCTAAAGGCGTTCTCCGCCCTCTTAATGGCTGATACATTTCCTAAGGCTCTCAACTATACTTTCTTGACGCCCATCCGAAGAAAGTAGACAAGGATATTGCATCCCCTGCCGATTGAAAAGTATTTCCTCCAGCTGATAACAAATCACTCCGGATCAAGCACCCATGCAACTCAAGCTGGATTTATTTAGCCGCGATGAAATTTGAGACACAACCCAAGGATGCCTGGAACGATGTGTGTCCTGAAAGGATACGACCCAAGGAAACAATAGACCTCTTCTCAAGTGCGAATCTCTCAGCTAGGTAAAGTCCTAGGCTGAAGGGCTCGCATGGAGTCTATATTTGTGTTTGATGTTTCTACACTGGACTCAACTTTTTCTCCTACACGCGGGAGTCCCCGTATTATCTACCGGTATTCCCGCTATATTTCTGATCACTCCAATATCAGAAATATTAGATCCTAGATCCAAAACTCAGTGTTTGACAATCCGGGGTTTTGGGTTTTGGATTGGCGATTGGCTTTTCTGATAATCTTGTCCCTAGATGACACAATCACCAAAGCATACGATAAAGTGGTCCTTCCATAGATGTGGATGCTGTTGCGCCACGCTGGAATGCCAAAGAACTGGATAATTTGTCTCCGTGCATTGTTCAAGAATGTTCTCACACGGATGACGTATCGCAGGAAGCTTTCATCTCTATTACATAGAACGAATTTGATTGTCGGCCCACAGCTTTTTATCATTATATGGACTCCCTGGCTATGACGCTTGCACAATTTCGGTCGAAAATCCTCCGCTCCTACCTCTTTGTAGATGACACGCGTATCCAGGCTCCGCAGTCTGTTCGGATGCAGGGGAAGTTTTAGGGTTTAGGGTTTAGAACCCTTTCTGAACGCGATCGATGACTAGGGTCGCCAATCCGGTCTAGAACAAAGGGTTCTTAAGCCCAGAAAGAGATCGTCGAGTATGCTGCATGAAATACCGCCTCTCCGTATCAAAGGACATTTCATCACGCCAACGCTAGTAGGCTCCCCAAATGCGAACATCTCAACGGACGCCTACTTATCCCTCCCATGCCCATGGCGGCGGAACTCTCTGACATCTATTCACAGCTTTCCAAATACTTGGGATTTTAACTGCCCCATGGCATACGAGCATCGACTCAGTAATATACTTGGACCGCCTCGTGGCAGCATTGCCCCATACTATAAGGTTTCAAGGTTTAGGGTTTAAATCCGCGAAATCAGTTCGAAATATTCAAGACATTCATTCTTTTAACGGCCACCTATGGTCTGAACATCATTGTATAGGTTCCACCTATTCGGCATGTCGCGTCGAAGCCGATGTACGAGCGGTACAACTCTGCACTAATTCAAGCAGCAGTTATCATAACAGCCACTATATTTCCGAAACTCCCATACCAGCGCATACGGCTTCTTTACATCTGCTGTTTAATTCCAGCACGTCAATTTGCGGAGTACATTGGTGGCTGCCTGGGAATACATTTTGACTGGATCAACAGTACAAACTCATGCTTGGACACGTAACAGACCGCCGGACAAAATCCCGTTCAGTATATACGCTTATCTACAATCATGGGCTGGGCGCACACCTTATCACAAAGAACTCCGAAAGCTCCGCGAGTAGATCCGACAAAATACCACAAAAATCTCGCAACTAAGGAAATAGCAGGCAAGGCTCGCCGCCAATACTACTATCGACTTATAAGGGGGTATCTTTCTATCACGGGCCGGGACAAGCCCTCCCATGATAGCTTTACCAATTACCGTCAACACACCCCAATCCGCCTTTTGTGTCATGATAGCAACCAACACGTTGCTGTTCGAATTGCTTGACTATCTTTCTGGTGGATGCATCTGCCCTGTGTGCCCCGGAGATAAGATTTTATGCCCAGCCACTTTCCTTGTATCAGTTTCCTAATATTAGGCATATTCTGGTGGGCCCTACCCTCAATTGGACCGGACTTACTACAACAACTACAAAATGGGCATGACTACCACGGCATATGGACTCCCCACGAACGTCTCGGGAGATTCCTTCTCCATGAACAGCGGACAAAAATTTAATTCGTTCCCCATACCCCGTCTCATCACTTTACTGAAGTACTATTTCCAGATTTCGGTACAAACCAAATCTCCGAGACTTCAGGTACCGCCTATTATACTTCCTCCTATGGCTAGCCAGGATATTCCAAATACATCAGTTGTGTGGTGTGGTATCGGGCAACTTCCAACTTCGCTCCAAAACAGAATTGCGGATGACAACCTCACCCTTCGTGGTATCACGTTCAAAATATCTCTGACTGACTCAGCCCATATTACCACTATACGAGTGTGGGCCAGCTTTATTTCACGCAGTGGCACACAGGCTTTAGCTCCCACCCAATGGTAGAGGCATTCTGTGTCCATCGTCGTGAGCTAACGCACCGTATATCATCCATCGTTACATCACTCACCTCGAGCTTCTCCCTGCATTTCAACATTCTTATCTTCCCTTCGATTTTCCCAGAACCTCTCCAACGGATATGAAGCCTAACGTGAATGTAGACATATAAAAATATACCCAAAATAAAATTAACCATAGGGGTATTATCCCTATGCGGTAGTAGCTATAGAGGTAAAGTGTAGGGATATCTATAAAATCTATATCTATATCTATAGCTATAATTTTATGGATAGTCTAGGGGTATTCATCTATCTAAGCATCTATTTATACATCTAAGCAGAAGTATACAAGGTATGGTATACTCTATACCTGGATGGGTACAGGACCATGAATATAGTATAGCTCTATACACGGCTATTGCTAAATAGGTATAGGGATAGTATATGGGCTAGCTATATTTAATAGTATCTATCTATATGGGTGTGGATCGATCTATCTGTGCTAGTGTATAGTGTATACTAGGCTACCTTATCGAAAGGGTAAATGGTGAGGTAATACACCTATGGAGTAGGGCTAGCCTAGGCTAGGGTACTATAGGGTGTGGAAGTCTGCATGTATGAGTGTAGAAAGCGTTATATGTGTATGAGTGTAGATGTGTCAGAGAGTGTGAGCGTGGATAGGTGTATACTCTAGGTGTATGGTAGTCTGTCTATCACTACAGCTATGGTAGATGTGTGAGTGTACGGAAACTACTAGCATGCAACAGTATGTGTCACCATACGTGCAAAGAGAGTACCACTACTATAAAGGAGTAGGGTAGAGATGCAGATACATATATACCCACTAGGGTAGCACCTCACTACACGGGGAGTATTTGGACATGCAATAGTCTAGGGGGGGAGTGGTGAGAGTGCAGTGTCTACTAGCTATATTCACAGGAAGGGAGGATAAAGACTACGACATAAAGATATACAGATAGTCACCAGGCGCAGTAGGTGGGCTACTCTATGATACCCCACCCGATGCCCAAGAGTAGCATATCCCTCAGTAATAGTACTACAATCTACAGTCTAGAAGGTGGACTTTAGCCGATAGGAGGTTAAAGTCAAATAGGAGGAGTGCTAGTGGTATAGGTGGGTAGGATATCTCACTTCCAGCTATATGTACTAGTTTATAGATGTACCGTTCTATACTATACTCATATGGGGTGGGGTAGTTATGTGAAGGTGTACATATGTGGTACTGCTAGGAGGGGTATATATAGTTTAGTCTAGTCTAGGGGGATATAATAGTGGGTATCTATGGGCTAAGGGTAAAGGTGTCTTAGGGGATCTGTAGCTATCAATATGTTTGTATGTCTGCTGGTACTGGTAGACTCGGCCACCGCTTAGCTGCCAGTTGCTTGTAACGTCTACACTATGTATTTGAGACAAGGTTTGTTTCACTGCACTGGCGTGTGATGCCTGCTCGTAGGCTTCACTTGACCACTCGCCGTGCATTCTACCTGCCCTCGCACCGCGTGCACTCCAGGTGCTGGTCCTAAAGTACTAGATATGAGAAACATGCGAAGGATCCCAATACTCTGACACACCAATAGTGTGAGCTTAAGAAGGGGTTGAGACTATTATGACCGGTAATATGACATCAAGCACGAAAAATTGGGAGGCGAAATTAGTCTCACCTAGGTTGCTATGGTGATATCTCCCATAAAATGATCTACTGACAAAAAATACAAGACCATGGAATACAAGCGGGTAGACTGTATTGTGCTGTTGCAATTCACATTTTTGAGAGAATTTTTATATTTACAACTAAATTTATGTTTGCACATGGCAACTTGATTCTCGCCAGTGCAACTAACTGGTGACGTTTTGATACGCACGAGTAGTGGTGGTTTTGGTTCGCCTTTCTGCGGTCGATAGACACGGCCAAGTCTTCTTGTAGCGTCAGATGATCATATCAGTAGGTGCGCGAGATGACCGTTCCAGTGTCACTGATAATGTCGCTCACTCACATGAGTGACGAGTATAGCTTATAAAGTGCATCGGATTATTCAGAAGAGAGCTTCTCTAGGCCGGGGCCATATCCGAGCGCTTTTAAGTCCCTGATGGTGTCGAGTGGACGTCCTGAACAGAAGAAATGTGTACAATCAGACACGGAATGAGGAGTCACCGAGATACAGCACTGATTGAACATCACGCAACTACAATCGAGCACCACGCATCTCAGAAAGAGTATGACTAAACCCTAGAACCTAGAATGCTAAACCCCTATGAGACATGTTGATTACAATGCGTATGACTATAAAAAATGTTCGTATCTACTAGCGTTAAACCCTCAGTGAGAACAATGTATGTTTAGCTGTGGCATATTTCATAGATATCTGTAACGTGCGACAGTCAACAGACAGCAATGACCAGTGTAGCCTTCGCGGTTTAACAGATCAGTCGTGTCTGACCACTTCTCGTATACTCTAAACATTGCTGACGCGCACCACTATGCATTATGTAACTGTGTGAGTGTGACTACGAGACAGTGACCGAAACACACAAACTGGCAAAACACACACACTGGCGTGCGCTTACTCCGTCGAAAATGACTGCTAGAATCGAAACTCCTATTCTATGTACTCAATACCAACCGAGATCCATCTACACGAACTGTGTAGGACACACAACATGCCAGTTACAACACACAAGGCAACCCAAACAGATAATATCCTCGAACCAGACTCAGAAACAAGAGCGTAATAAGGCGTAGTTAGACGGACAAGAGGTGTACTGTGCGCACTCGATAGCCTGCAAGATATGTGACTGACAGTCAATCAATTGCCAGACCATTGGGAACACTACTGCCATTCAATTAGTACTTACTATGCTTTGTATACATACATGCTCACAACGTACATGCGTACAAACGTACACGCGTATATACGTACATACATACACATGCACACACACACATAACAATATATATATACATAGCTATTGGATACTCTGCATTACTCTATGACCTAATACAACGTTACATTATATGGAATACGCACCGCAGCTTTGTAACATGAAGAGATTGTGGAACCCTTCCAGTGTGAATTTGCCATTTTCACTTCCAAAAGTGTTTTTGATATCATCTCTGTCTTCGTCTTCAAATTTCTCACCGTTGCAAACCTCCGCGAACGCGTCCTTCAGTGCAACATGTTAACAACAAACATTAGGCACACAAGCATTGAAAAGTATACTCCTGATATACGTACATGCATTTCTACTTAAATCGTATAATTTCACTCAGTGGTTGCCATGCAGAGGCATACCGCGTTCTCAAATCCCAGATTCTGAAGCCATTTAAATCAGCAGAAGGCACAAGAACACCGGACACGGTGAACGAAATTCACTCATACACCACTGGCTATGGTAACTGAACTTTCACTTCCTCTCAAACCAAGACACAGGCCGTTTCCCCAGAGACAACCGCACACTCTCTCACAGCTATTCGTAATACTGCTTTCAGATGTGCCACTGCTGCACTTATGCTACTGAGTCTGTCAGGCACACAACCACTGCATCTCGCAATCGCCATATAGGGCATGCGATAAGGAACCTCTTTGCATGATGTCCCACAATTCATCGTGCGAGAGCACAAATACAACAAGGACACCAACGCACACACCCCAATCAAAGGCAAGTGATATCAAGTCAAACACCAGCAACACACACAGACAATACACAGCCACCACAGAAGAGATACAACAGCGACACCAACACAGACATAGGCACACACACCCCAATCAAAGGCAAGTGATATCAAGTCAAACACCAGCAACACACACAGACAATACACAGCCACCACAGAAGAGATACAACAACGACACCAACACAGACATAAGCACATACACCCCAATCAAAGGCAAGTGATATCAAGTCAAACATCAACAACACACACAGACAATACACAGCCACCACAGGAGAAATACAACAACGACACCAACACAGACACAAGCACATACACCCCAATCAAAGGCAAGTGATATCAAGTCAAACATCAGCAACACACACAGACAATACACAGCCACCACAGGAGAAATACAACGACACCAACACAGACATAAGCACATACACCCCAATCAAAGGCAAGTGATATCAAGTCAAACACCAGCAGCACACACAGACAATACACAGCCACCACAGAAGAGATACAACAGCGACACCAACACAGACATAGGCACACACACCCCAATCAAAGGCAAGTGATATCAAGTCAAACAACAACAAACACACAGACAATACACAGCCACCACAGAAGAACAGCAATCGGTATCGATATCTCATGTTAGTTCGCAGATTAATAAATGTACACATCACGGGAAGGATAACGAAACATACACAGCCAGCGAAGACTGTGCTTGGTTGAGCAGATACGCCTTTGGTCATGCCACTAGAGTATATAAAAACTTCTACAACACGCACATGTCAACAGATTGAGGCTGTGGCATTAGTGCTATACTTATGCCAATTGCGCATATGTATGCCCATATGATCCGAATAAAGGCTCCCCATACCATTTCCTTGTCGCTGAGAAACCCGTCCTTGTCCTCGTCAAATCGATTGAATACTTCAGTCAACACCTCCGTCGCACGCTTGGTCAAGAAATCCGCCTAAAGTGCATACACGCAAGATATTTATAACACTCATATATCGAATATGTTCGTGTGGTTTGAATTTACACGAAAGTAAATGGAATAACTCAAGCAAACCTCCCGTATTCGCACATCGCACCTGAGCGAGGCGTGCTGGAAGATAGAGCTATCAGAGTAGCCGACACCTTAACCCATCCCATCTTACGCAAAAATAATGACAACGCACAAATACACGAGACATATTATGAACTAATTCCAACGTTCGCTACATTGGGACTTACCATACACACCAACTACAGATTGAACTTACGTCAAAATCTACCAGCAGATCCACGAACGCTTGCTCCTCATCAGTCATACCCAGGTCTAAGCGGAAGTGTTGATGTGTGACGGTTTACGATTAGGGTGACCAAGAGGTGTCCTCATACAAGCCCAGCAGGAAGTGGATAGAGCATGGACAGTAACCAAGCGCACGTTCATATAGCAGGTAACTAAGAAAACATATATACATGCATCGATGCATGCAACAAATGCAAACGTATACTTATATATCACCTACATAAATAAAAATACATACATACATACAAACATACGTATGTACATACATACATACATATATACACAAACCCCAATATATATATATATATACTAATATATATATAAATGTATAAATATATATGTATATATATGTATATATAAATATATAGATACATATT
>NW_014040196.1:47533-51996 GCF_001186125.1 Sphaeroforma arctica JP610 | reverse complement strand
ATATAAATATATATCATATATATCAGAGTATAGATTAGTACCAGCGAAAGGAAAACTAATTATCAGCGGTAGGTCGGCGAACGCAAAACAATAAATCCCTTTTACGTTCCGATTGTCGCACCTAATTGATCTTCGAATGCCTCTGCGAATGTGTCACCCAGCCCATTGAGTGTCTCGTCGTCAAACATCTGATTTTCGGGATCTTTAGGTTCCTCCTCCTGAGACTTGTCGGCCGAGGGTGCTTTGCCCTTCATTTCTTCTTCGAGATTTATGGGCATCGTGATATGGATCGTACACTTAGGCGGTGATTAGCAGACAAATAGATAATTGTTAGTAGCAAGTATGAGAACCGGGCCAAAATGTTTGTCGAACTAGCATGCTGCTCGCAATCCACAGCAATATATTTTACCTGTTGGGGTGGAGCCGTGGAGCGCGGTGGAGGTGTCCCCCCAGTTTAAGGTGTCGCCGTATCTGGCATCTGCAGTCTACTCTGTACTGTCTGCAGGCTTGGACTCATGTTCTAACCTTACGATTCCTGAGTGCTCATACGCGCGTGTGAGTACACCTATTGAGAATAACCATTAGCTGATGTGAGAAAGATTCACTCCTTGGTTTATTTGATCATATATTGTTGGTTTACTTGTAATTATCAATGATTTTGTAGAGTTAAGATTAGATGAAAAAATGAAACAAAACATTCGTTTTGATTTGTATAAAGTCTCATTTATTTTGGATCACCAATTAAAGTATACAAATACTTGACATACTATCATATTGTTTCGAATAAGCGAATCAGTAAGCGAAGATATGCAGTGGTACTGCTTTCTGTACAAGAATATTTGTAGGAGGTCGTCACTTATACTCATTACTGTCACTGACAAATTGACACCCCCGTGACAAGGGGACCGCCGGTGACAGTTTGGTAGCCATGATGTCTGATGATTTTGTTTTACTGTTGGTTGAGGGTATGTGAGAAAATCAAATATGATGAAAGTTGCCCAGCGCCAACAGCAGTACAACACCGCCACCCACCATTTAGTAGAACCTCCCCACGAAGTTGACCCATCCCCACCCATTTCACCATGGCGCAACTGTACACTATGCTGCCTATCCTTGCCGGCGTAAGTGTCAGTACAAGTTTGTTTTCTGTTGTGTGTGTTTTACCATATCGAATCATTTGCTCGAGTGCAGTTTACGTTCCTATTTGCGTCGCGTAGCACCTGCAGTTCCTAGTCAGGTCATAGATCATGCACATTCATGTTTTGTAATGTACATGGTTTGTTCATGTAACTTCTTGAAATACTGGGTACTATGCTTGCAAAAGAAGCGCTTCGTATAAGGTTTCGTCGCATTCCTTTCACCTTCTGAGCAATATGCTTACCTTGTTGATGCTTGCTGATCACGAGGCAGCACCTCTTTCAAAATAACTGCTGGCTTCTCTCAAGCATTACGTCTGACGTGTCAATGTATTTATTCAACTGTCAAGAACACTATCTATTTTACGACCACGTTAACGATGTACAAATATCGAGTTCATGTGACGATATTACGATGACCACGAACGTGATCCAGTCTTTGCTTCTACTTTGGCCGCTTTTTTCGATAGACGGAATTCTGATCATCTTTAGTTCGGGGTCGCTTACACACAAGAATACATGGCTTATATTCTTCCTGTGTATCTGTTTGCGTGACATCGCGTCTGTCCAGTGCTGATCATAGGGTCATATACGCTCAGGGATATTTATATTTAACAATAGGATCTGTATGCACTGCAAATATGTATACGAAAGAAGCTAGATATTCCACTCTGTGACTAGTTGCTGTTGGTTCATCGATTTGTCACGTATATGTCTGTTCTAAACATTATATTCAGACTGCACGTTTTGCGTTGTCTCACGGATGTAAACTATAGTCGGTGTCCAGCCTCAACATATTCTGCTCCTTCGGAATCCTGCTTCACAATTCCCTTCTCCTGCCTGCAGTTGTTTATATTTGTTCTTTGTTTGGCAATTGTAACACACTTACGATGCATGCGGCTTCAGTTATTAAAAACGCTATGGGCGAACGCATTCGAATATTCGCATTTCTCAATCATTCTGTCCTGCGGTTATAGTTAGCTTTTGACTGTTTCCTTTTGATAAGTATGTTTCAATGTTAAACGGGAACGTTCAGAATCGCATTCGAATGAACCACACGGCCGATTTGTAATGTATTCATTTGTAGCGGATATCTGTTACCCACCCCCCTTGCCCTCGGTTGGTATGTAGACTCTGTAAACAACATTGACTCAGTTTTCAACGTTCAAACTTTGCAGATCCAATATTTGGATATGAAGGACCCCGACACAATCCTCTATCTACAAATTGGGTTCGGGTGCAGTGCCACGTTCTCGTTGATCATGATGTTCGTCATCTCACAGAAGATCGCTTCTATGAAATTTGACCCATCGGTCAAGGTTTCTGTTGAGGCGGCAGGACAGTAAGTAACCTTTTATGCATGTCACGATAACGTTGTCAGATCTTGCATCTATCCGGTTTATCTGTGCTCAGCTAGTGTGTTCAGTCTAGCTGTTAATCTGTTGACTTTTTGGTTTCCACTATGTTCTTACGATGGCGCAATGATAATTTATCGCAAATGTTATTCAATGAAACAGTGGTGTATTTATTCAGGGAAGCCATGGTTTGGTGGGTGTGGTTGTTGGATGTGTGCTAGCGATATATACTAATGACGGTGCCACCGAGTGTGATTGTATCGGTCCAATATATATATATATGTATTTACGTATATGTATATACAGATATATATATATATATATATATATGCGCGTATGCGTATGCGTATGTAAATGCATAGGCATATGCATATGTATTTATACACACACACACACATATATATGTATTAAATAACACACACACACACATATACACATACATATATATATATGTATATATGTATGTGTATATATATGTATATGTATATGTATATATAAAAATATACATATATATACAAGAATATATATATATATATATATGATTATATTTATATGCCTATGTATATGCAGATACAAATGCATCTATATTTATACACACACACACACAAACACATATATATATATATATACGCACGCACACACACACACACACACACATATATATATATATATATATATATATATATATATATATATATATATATATATACGATAAAGATGTACGCAATTTGTAGTACATATATATTCTCATTGAGGCTCAATTGATCATTAATTATAGCAGGGCTTCTTCAGAGTGTGCAGGGTATATATTCGTTATATGTTTCAGCTACACGTTTTGGTTGTTAGGATTATGTTCATCAGTATAAGAGGTTTCCACACCTTCGCACGTGCCGTTTATGACTATTCTTCTGAATTCTTTCCACCCCTGTTAGCGCTTGATGGCATGCTTTTAGCCTGGGGTGCTTGCCTGTTGTACGTGTGTTGGCGCACAGTAAGGCGTCAGTAATCTGGTGACATAGTCACACCTATTCATAGACCCTTTCCTGCTATTCAATTGCGGGCGCTAATGCACCGCCCACTCTCGCTGACCCTGCAGGGAGCCTCAGATGATGACTATACAAGAACATGACTACGCCGAGGTGGGGCGTATGCGCTCGCAGGTGCTGATTGCGTCGGGTGTGGTGTCGTTCCTTAACTACCAGTTCGACTATGTGCAGCCTTTGTTCATCCAGTGTGTGACGCAGTTGATTACGCTGTGCATGTCACCGCTGTTCCGTGTGCACATGTTGGGACAGGAAGCCGAAGGCGCTCTAGCACGCCCATGGAAGGAGAAAAACCCGCTCATGGACATGATGAACCCAACAACCACAGACGACACCACCGCCACCGCACCACCACCCCCAGCCGTGTCTGCGGCGGCGGCTCCTAAGAAGAAGGCTCGATCCAAGAAGATCGACTAACGCATTAAACAAAGATAACCGCAACTGATGTATGCCAGACCACACGGCCTGATGTATGGATCTGTTTTGTGCAAGACGAGACACTATACAGTATCACACACAATTGTAATTTAATATAAACGTGTGCCATTTTTATGACTGTAATATATTCATATACATGTATGAAGTCAACTGGTCTCTTGCCGATGTGATCTAAAGTATGACTATAAATTTGATCATGACCCGTTGGGAACTGAGAAGGGAAGTACACAGCTTTCTTGCATTATGAGATCATAAATTGAGTCAGATAAATTAATATTACGATTTTTCATACATACATATATATATATATATATATATATAACAAGTTCTTCTGGTAGAACTCACACACAGAATATATATATATATATATATATATACATACATATATACAATATATATACATCTATATATGTATATACACATACACACACACACACATACATATATATATATATATATATATATATACATACATACATACATATATATAT
>NW_014040196.1:37581-46133 GCF_001186125.1 Sphaeroforma arctica JP610 | reverse complement strand
ATATATATATGTATATAAATGTACATCGTCAACAAAATTGCTATACAATTACGTTTGTAGGATTGTACACCTACTACAGTTTAACCTGTCGGCTTCTCTTAGACTCAACGAAATATCTTCTCTGCTATTGCTGGTATTGGGAGTTAACTTCACTTTCTGGTTCGAGGCTGCACATTTGATTAAGCCCACTGAACTGGAGTGCGTGCATGGTCCGCAGTTTACTTTATTATTTCTCTCATGTGGTTTAATCACAGGAAGCGCACGAGTTGGGTGTTCGTTATGATGAATTGAAGGTACACTTAGAGGATGCAGCGAGGGCAGTTGAAGTAACGGAGCAGATGACTGCGATCTTAGGGCGCAACTCTGAAATAGTGGCGGAATTGCAGGAGGTGAGCGCTTGGCTTTGTTGGGCTGTGGGTGCTTGGCTTTGTTGGGTTGTGAGTGCTTGGGTTTGTTGGGCTGTAAGCGCTTGGGTTTGATGGGTTGTGAGCGCTTGGGTTTGTTGGGTTTCGCATAAGATGTCCCAGGGTACTCACACACTCCATGTGGCTGTCGCGTTGAGCAGTGGTTCCAATTGTGTGTGTAATAGTTGGCTTGCTGCTGATCGTTTGATTGGGAAGTAGTGCTGTGTGATGTTGCCTTGGATTCCAAGGAATTCGCCATTGTATCGATACAAAATGACTCGTATGAGTTTAGCCAAAGTCCTAAACCTTAAAAACCTTATACTCCACAAACCCACAAACTAAGCCCTAGAACCCAAAACCGTAAAACCCTGCACTATTGTTTACCTGCGTCTATTAACGCAAACGAGAGAGGCGTGTACTGGCCCGTGTAGCTCTTTGTTGTGTGATTACATGCGTTGCCGCCAAATCCTAACGTGCGGAATGTTGTACATATATTCACCTCGGCGTGCCCAAGAAATGGAGCACCTGTGCACACACAGTATCTGTCCAGGCTTTATTTGTGCGGGAAATCGTACAACGCGCAGTCTGAATGGGTGATGCAGACAGAACAGACAGCAGCCATGCGTATATCTGATCATGTTTAAGCTGTTTGTTCCCGTTTTTGGTTTTAGGGTTTTAGGGTTTACAAACCTAGCACACACAGTACGCTACTATGTATAACGATGTCGCAGTTTTGTATCTACTGCTTCTGACACATGTGGCACCAAAATGCAGTGTCTCACTCTCTATGGAGTTATCATGTAACACTAACGTTGATCAACTGCAGGTGTACAAGAAAGCTGGACTCGCCCCAAACGCAGACACGGAACCCGCCGAAGCCACAGCTACAACTGCACCCACTGCAACAACTGCAACAGCTGCAACAGCCACCAAACGCCTCTCTTCGGGCTCAGCGGCAAATTCAAAGTAAGAGGACTTCAAAACAGCGTAACAGTGTCATGTGACAAGGTGTTGGTGCACATGTCCATGTTTCCCATGGGGCGTATGGCTGTTGTGTTGTATGATGGTATTGTGTGTTACGATGTTATTGTGTGGTATGGTGTTGTGCTTCTGGGTGCACATGACCATGTTTTCATGAAGCGTATGGCTGTTGTGTGGTATGATGGTATTGTGTGATATGATGTTATTGTGTGGTATGATGGTATTGTTTGATATGATATTATTGTGTGGTATGGTGTTGTGCTTGTGGGTGCACATGACCATGTTTTCATGGAGCGTATGACTGTTATGTTGTGTGATGGTATTGGGTGATATGATGTTATTGTGTGGTATGGTGTTCTGCCTCTGGGTGCACATGACCATGTTTTTCATGGAGTGTATGGCTGTTGTGGTCTTTGTGTTGGTCTGTAAAGAGATAGCGCTGTATTTGTTGGGGGACATGTTAAGACATACCACATTACGTCTATTGGCGACAACACCACGTGCTACGCTACCTACAATCCCCAGGCAGTTGAGCACACATATATTCCCTGCAATTGGGTCATCTCGTTCAGATGGCAGTTTACCTATTATCTACTTGGCATTACGTATTATCTACTTGGCAATTTAAGTATTATCTACTTGCCAATGTACGTATTATCGACTTGCCAATTTACGTAAAAATTTGTGCCGTATCATGTGTATTGTATAAAGCTCTAGTGAACGTCGAGTTGCAGTTAGCGTGGTAAGGGAGACCACGCGGATATAGCGCAACAGCAAAACGTATCAGATTTGATAGCCTTCCATGTGCCTCAACTAATTTATAAATGTATTGACTGAGAATTGCAGAATGCATCGTCCCTTCGCAACACCTTTGCGTTGGCTTACGAGAGTAGACCAGAGAGTGTGTTGTATGGACGTTTACGTATTAAGACGTATTTGATGTGACTATGCTGCAGAGAGGCACTGATGAATCACTTAACTATCTCTAAGCTCGTTCATCTGCAGGCAGAGTGCAATGTAATGACTCACTGCCAGGAAGCCAAAGCTACGCTCGCTGTGAAGACCACTGAAGTGATCGAATACTTTTCAGCCCTTCTAATGAACCATGCAAACCCTATGACTCTTAAACCCTGGAACCCTGAAACCTTACCATCTCATGCAGACCAGCTAAAAAAGCCAAGAAGGGTGGCGAATCCGATGCGGAAGACATCGATGATGTTACTAAGATAGCTGGTGTGGATATGGAGGTATGTGCCCATCAGGAGTATGAATGGCTCCAATGGCTCCAATGTGCTACCTGCGTGTCCCTAGCAACGATATGTGACAGTCAGGTGTCCTTAGCAACGATATGTGACAGTCAGGTGTCCCTAGCAACGATATGTGACAGTCAGGTGCCCCTAGCAACGATATGTGACAGTCAGTGAAAAGTGTTGCTATAAACTGTACCACGGCCGAATGAAGTCGCCATGTCGTCCTGTGGCGTATTCTTGAGCGTCATTCGCATTGTGATCACCTCGCAGAGCATAGAGCATAAAGTGTGTTAAAAGGGTGTTAAAGGGTGTTAAAGTGTGTTGAAGGGTGTTAAAGTGTGTTAAGGGTGTTAAAGTGTGTTAAGGGTGTTAAAGTGTGTTAAGGGTGTTTATAAGGGGTGTTGAGTGTGTTAAAGGGTGTTAAAAGTGTGTTAAAAGGTGTTAAAAGGTGTTAAAGGGTGTTAAATGTGTGTTAAAGGGTGTTAAAGGGCGTTAAAGTGTGCTAAATGGTGTTAAATTGTGTTTAAGTCTGTCAAAGGGTGTTAAAGGGTGTTAAAGGGCGTTGAAGTGTGCTAAATGGTGTTAAATGGTGTTAAAGTGTGTGAAAGGGGTTTAAAGTGTGTTAAAGGGTGTTAAAGTGTGTTAAAGTGTGTTAAATTGTGTTAAAGTGTGTTAAAAGATGTTAAAGTGTGTTAAAAGGTGTTAAAGGGTGTTAAAGTGTATGTACATGTATAGTTTGTTTACCGCAAACCCCATGCACTGCCGCCCGCACAGGCTCACACTCAACAAATGAGGTACGCCCTCAGTGTGTAGCTGAGCGCAACTGCTCGTGGGGCACTGGTCGTGTCTGTGTCGGAACACATGTGGCCATAACCTACTGAGACATCATCGCTTCATTTAATTCTGGAATGTGATTGGCATTAACCCTAAATCAAATTTTGGAATGTGGTTGGCATTAACCCTAGATCCTAAAACTATCTCTGCAGGAGGAAGAGAATGCCATCCTAGATGACCTGCAAGGCGACGATGAGGAGACTGAAGATCAAGAAGAGCAGCAGTTCTGCAACTTCATGGAACTCAAATACCGCATAGCCACTGTGGCCCGTAAGAATGGTCTGCGCAATGTGGCTGTGGAGGCGTGCCAGTACTTAGCCTTCTCTATGCAGCAACAGCTGCGGGATATGCTGGAGAATGTCGTGCGCAACAGGTATGCAATGCATATATATATATATATATATATACATATATATGTGCGTGCGTGAGTGAGTGAGTGTGTGTATGGCGGTATAATGTNAGGGGAAGCCACAGCGCACGGCGTATACGGCACATCGATACATCATTGGATTAGTCAGATCCCGAGGGCTCTGCGGGAGACTGCATGACTGACCTTAACCCTAGAACCCTAAATCGTCATATGATACCCCCATGAGTTCATCCTGATAATCATGATCCTTATGATTCGTTTCAATGGTCTACGTTTTCTTCCAACAGTCACCATCGAGCGGGTGTGTATCGCCCACATCTGAAGAGCACACATGACACGTACGACCCAAATCCGCAACTGCGAATGCAACAAAGGTGTGTAGCGTATCTGTCAGCTGAGCGTAAGACGTAGTGATCCGCGTTGCGTCTCCTCTGTGCACCCTGTCGCTACAAACGAGTGCACTCGTCCCGTACCCTCGGTTTGGGTTGGTTTGGGATGGTTTGGTTTGGTTTGGTTTGGTTTGTATTGGTTTGGGTTGGTGTGGGTTGGTTCGGTTTGGTTTGTATGTACCGACAGTGCGCTTGTTCACTGCGGCAGTTGTGCTCAGTCTGTGACCCTTGTCATCAATGGCACTACCCGTGACATTAGGAGTACTTGCACTTACTGGGGATTTGCTGTCACTGGCAGTGCTTGTGGTGTTAGTTTGTCCAGTCATCCGTATACTGCCATTTCGCCGCAGTCTGTTGCTCTCTCCCGTTCTCCTTGGCTACTGCCTGTTCCTTAGATACTGTTCTTGTGTACTGTCTGTAGGGGTTCCCTCATATTCATGTGTACGATGCGCTGAACGTTACACGATCGTAATACATAGGGTTTTAGAACCCTGAAACAATAGCCGTGTTCGTGTAGCATTGGACGTTCTATGTCCGGGCTGTCTGAGTCACCACAGCCCACACCCTTGCACCTGTAGTGCACCCACCGGTGGTTCATTGTGTGGTTCATTGTGTGGTTCATAGTGTGGTGTGATGTGTTTGTCAGTAGCTGTGGAGTTGCTTGTGCACATACTATTCTGTTGGTGTGTTGGGTCGAGTGACATGCGGTGAGTGTCGCTGACTGCTGTCCCTTCCATTTCTCTCAGACTGTTCGCAGGTCGAGTGCTCCCGAGGACCAGTGGCGACGCAGCCTCCGAACGGACAGGTGACAAAGGCAGCCCACAGCAACACAGCCGAGCCAGTGCAAACGGTATGTGGCCATGTGCTGCACACTGTATGTCACACGTTTGTTGACGCTTGTTGCTTCAGGATTCATTGAAAGCGCTAGACTCTAACAACCTAAAAACCCCAGCATGCGTGTACTCCAACATACAGTATTGTCACATTGATAGTGGTTTAGCACGGCACACCTTCTACTTGAGCGCATTGAGCCTGCTACGGAATGGCTGTGTGCCTTCGTTGTCGTACTTTCACGTAGACGCCAAACTTACCTACACTCCCCTCCCCCAACACAGCACACGCAGGCGATAGTAACACACCACTCAGCACAGCACACGCAGGCGATAGTAACACACCACTCAGCACAGCAAACAATAGCACCAGCGCAGCCGACGACGAATCCACAGGCAAGGACAATACCTCTGCGCATACAAATACAAACGCGAACGCAAATGCAAATGCAAATGCAAATACGAATACGAATACGAATTTAAACACAAACACAAAGGCACAAACTGTCACCAACACACACGACGATACAAGTGCCACGGGAGACCCTCAGCACAATGCAACCACTGCCACTGCAAGTGCCAATGACAACCCTGTCGTCCCTACGCGCACGATCAAACTGTGTGATCTGTTGGAGTACATGGAAAGCAATGCGGCACTGCGCAGCTCTAAGCTGTTGTACGCGTCGTATCTGAAACGCCTGGACGAAAGTTCGGAACATATTACAGCCGAACTAACGGCGACTGCTCAATCGGAGAAGTTATGAGAGCCTGTGACTGGCGTACACGTGTATAGCCACAACTGTGGGTTAAACCCTACACCCTAAACCCTGTCCTCAAAAACCCTTAACCCTAGTCTATCAGTGCGCTGTGGAGCTGCTGGATTATGGCGATGACTGAAGTCTCTCTCATTGAGTGGCACATATCATATCAGTGGGAATTCGCATCGCATGGGCGAAGACGCAACACCGACACATTGCTGTATGCAACCCACTCCTACGCTGCAATTAGATGGGCTATGCGGGGGTGTGTATGTCCCATACTATAGAGTGCCGTGTGGCATATGGTGACGGCAGTGCCAATCCCTCTGAGTGTGTCATGACAGTGTCGCCACAGTAAATGTGAAGGGACCTTGATAACATAGAAGGTACATTTTTCACCTCGCATCGTGCCACCGGCCAATTGCCCACAATTTCACTCACCCGAACATCACAAGGTCGGAAACCCTAAACGGTCGGACATTAGCCGTTCACCAGGAAATTACAATCTTGCAAGTTTTAACAGTTGTGCGGAAGGTTCTGTACTGAGACTACGGTGTCGCGCGAATGCAATGTATGCGCAGCCAAGCCACGTCATAGTGACTGTCGCACTCGGCCCATGAAGTCAGTACCAGCGCACTCACGTCACCATGTGCCAACACACACAACACAGCCGGGAACGCAGTCCTAGCTCGGTGAAATATGACGGGAGGAGAAACAAAGATGAGAATGGGTTTTCCCGGGGGTTAAACCCCTGCAAATAGGTAGAGGATGATAATGTTTTTTCCCGGGGGTGAAACCGCTTCAAATAGTTAGACGGTCAAATTGATAAGATTTGATCCAAGCACGCAATATACAACACAGAATACGATTAAGGCTTTATAGTTTTAGGGTTCGAACGCTTAAATCGACTGGTACGGTATATAAAGCGACGGTGGACCAAGAAGAGGGTCACATTTGTCATCGGAAAATCAGGAAAACTCCTCTCACCCACCTCGCTAGTTTAGTATCGCATTCTTCACTTTTGAAGAAGAACTGCAGAGTACCAACAAGAAATAGCGTAGCAAAAAAAGAAATATTCTAATTTCAATAAAACGACAGACCGTTGGTAGCGTGTCATCACACGCCCAGTCATTGTTCTTGGTTAACTGAAACAGAGGGCAAGCGACGCACTGCAATGCTTCAGTTCTTCTTTCTCTAGAATACGTTTAAAGCTTCAATTCTTCTTTCTCTAGAAAGTTTCAAGGCACGAACCCAAACCAGCACAGACAACGCGAAGGCAACGCAACAGGAAGTGCGCGGCAATGTGCCAATACTGCAGTGATATACTGAAGTAAAAGATTGAACTGATAGACTGAAGTGATGGACTGGAAGGGATATATTGAAATGATGTAGGGAAGTGATAAACTGAAGTCATATTCTGAAGTCATATACTGAAGTGATCTATTGAAGTGACTGAAGTGATAGACGTAGGTGATGGACTGGAAATGATATACTGAAGTGATATACTGCAGTAGTATACTGAAGTGATATACTGAAGTGATATACTGAGGTGATATACTGAAGTGATATACTGCAGTGGTATACTGAAGTGATAAACTGAAGTGATATACTGCAGTGGTATACTGAAGTGACATACTGAAGTGATATACTGCAGTGGCATACCGAAGTATATACTGAAGTGATGTACTGCAGAGGTATACTGAAGTGTTATACTGAAGTAATATACTCAATTGGTATACTGAAATGATATATTGAAGTGATATACTGAAGTTCGGTCAACAACAATGTCCAGATATTCATTTGATGTATTAGTGCACACAAAGATAGCACCTTTGATGCATGCATTAGCCTAGTCGCTACATATTATTTAACTAGGTCAACAATCCACAGTCGGTTACAAGTAGTACAGAAAAGGGTTTAGAAAGACGTGACAACGCAATCACCTGGGGCCAATCAAATACAGTGGCATTTCGCAAGTGCTGCTGAAATGGCTCACACACTACGCCGACACCTTGTGGCGAATACACCTCGACGATACCATGTGCATCGTCTGTTGTGGTTTGTGGGCGTAACTAATAAGCAGGTATCATACATGCCTTTCTGTTGTACTTGTGAGCTCTCAGAATTTCATATGAAGAATAAGGCGCACATTTTGGTAGCTATCAGTAGTGCCACCAATCGGTCACCATCGATCTATAATTAAATCTGCCACCTCAATAAAAAATCTTTCTTTTCTGAGAGTCCATTGCGCTTCGTTTAACCTGAAAAAGAGCAGCGCAAAGTTTTGTGCCTCTGTTTCAAATTTAAGAATAAACGTTCATATGCAACACATCTCACCGAATACTCAGCACCAGCCTTTTTGGTATTGAATCATTTCTGAATCTGATGTTGTTTGTATGTGTTCCGACATCGTTCTTAAACAATGCCACCTGAATGTCAGTAGTTCCGCTACCCATCTGCCAGAAGTCAAAGCGTTGATGCCGCTGCATGCTCAGACACTGTGAGTGTCATGGTGACATGCACATGTGCAGTTCATCGGTGAGCATACGATGAGAATGCGCTGTAAGATTTGTATTGAGTGTATTACGATTCAAAAAGCAAATGAAATATAACGACGAGCACGATTCTGCAGTGCGCGTTTGGGATAAAGTAGTACGTATTGCAGATTCACTCAGACGCATAGGTTGTAAGTTGATCATCACACTGAAAGATATCACTCAGACGCCTAGGTTGTAT
>NW_014040196.1:30847-37561 GCF_001186125.1 Sphaeroforma arctica JP610 | reverse complement strand
TAGTTGACAGGGTAACACTTTATTCTGCTGTGCTCGTCTGGGCTGAAGTCATATGTATTGCACATTTACACAGTCGCATAAGTTGATTATCACACTGACAGATATCACTTTATTCTGCAGTGCTCGTGCGCTTGCTCTGTGCCCATGGTGCGCCGGTTGAGGCTAATGGTAATATGTATCGTTAGAATACTTAAAAACAAAACCCTAAACCCTAAGACAACTTTTCGACCGTTGTCTGCATCCAGATGGCTGGTCATGCGAATCCCTCCCCACTTATTCATCATCCCACGCATCCACATCGATATACTCAGTCTCATGAGCCACGTGCTCGTCTTTTGGTATCTGAGGGGCCCGAACATTGCTGGTGACATCGTACGCATCAACATCTATAACCTTTGCAGCGGAGGCCGTGCGGCCGTGCTGTGGGGTATTGTGCACCCATTCATCGCCAATGGCATCGACATCAATGCACACAACGGCTTCAGTTGCCTGGTGGTTCGTTGCTAGGTTACTCGTGCTGTGATGCGTTGCTAGGCTGCTCGTGCTGTGCATGCGTGGTGTGCTGCGCATTGGTTGCATGTGCTGTCTGCCTTCAGTCGTTTGGTTGCGGTGATCCCATTTCCAGTGCTTTTTGAATCGTCGATCGTTGACTGGGCTCTGATCGTCGTTGCTATGTTTTTTCTTTTTCCTTAAGGTCTGATTGTCAGCTTTGTGTGTTGTTGTGTGTGGGTGGTGGTGCTCGTGTTTGCGTTTCCGATTATGTTTATGGACGTGCGATGTGTGGGTATCCGACCTCGTGAGTCCGATTCTTCTGGTGGAATTGGACGAAAAGGCCCTTATTTGAGTAGAATTGGACGAAAAAGCCCTTTTTTGAGGAGAATTGGACACAAAGGTCCTGTTTTGTTCTCCAGCCGCTGCAGTAGCCTTTGTAAACCATATTTTTGTGCCAGCCATATGTGCCTGACGGTGTGTATACGAGAAGTGCGTAGTCAATGAACATAACATTGAGGTTTTAATATATATATTATGTTAGCATATACAACATGCAAACGAACCCACCTACATACAGTACAGGCATGAAATGCATGGTAAATGCATGGCAAATGTGTGGCAAATGCGAGCGCCACACATATCCGTATTTGCGCTGTGGGCCATACACACAAACCCAGTCCAATAATATCTAGCATACGAGGGACATGCAGGCGCAAGAGGCAATCGCACTATAGCACTCACTTGTATATTGGTTGGAGTGTGATACAAAAACGTTTCAGCGCCAACTAACCGAACCAATTGGTGCAGAGCATACCTGATACTGCAACGGGCCATGACGAGCGTTTTCGAGTAGAAGAGACCAACGTCGTAGCTGTGGGCGATAGTGTGGTCTGGTTGTGCACTCTTGCGGAGCCGACACTCTCAATTTAGACCCGACACTGCAATTGACCTACACAAGAAACAAAACACCGAACACAAAACACAAAACACAAATCATAAAACATACTCAGAGGTCAACAACGGAGATACAACCGGTGCAGTGGCAAATGGGTGAAACGGCGTCTTTTGTTCTGTAAGCGTTCGTAGCAACGCAGCACATGGGATAGTATTCACACAGGATGTAGAAGACCTTACTGCCATTCTTTCGTTTACAGAGAAACCTTCGATCGGAAAGACGAATGTCCCAAAAACAACCAGTCACCCGCTGGCAGGTCAGAGGTATGGACTGGATTCTTTTGTCCACCCCGACAGAACTGGTCCCAATGCTAAAACTATAAGACCCTAATGGCAGGCACAGTCGCACATCGCGACCCGGTGATGCGGTAGTGAGTATGATACACTGGTGAGCCACTGTATCATATCTCATATTCAATGAAACGATATGCATATCTGTCACAGCTTAGTCACAGACCCTGTGTCAATTCAGGTACGGTTGTCAAACGCCTACACCACCATCGACTAGACAACTACAGTCAAAGAAAACAACTCAACAAGTACAACAACCACAGACAGCAAAAGACTCAGCCCCTCGATAGTCCAGTTCGCCCTCCCCTGAAAAGCAGGGTCACGGGAACTGCCAACACCTGCCGGTAGCCACAAGTCCACCCCAGACATCAGGCATTGTATATAGCAATAGCGTGTAAACAAATAAATATACCTAAACCCTAAACCCTACATCCTAAATCGGCAACACCCCTTTGTAGTACGTAGTGAACTGCAGAAATCGTTCCAGTGAAGATACAACCACATACCACATAAAAAACACACAGACTTAGCATTCGTACTCTCACGGGTGCAGTGTCATATTCAATCTCATAGTCCTGCCTTCCAACGCAAGCGCCTTGTGACATACGTTCGCGGACACAGTCCTTTTCTTCGACATCTTCCGTCTACGCCTGTTGGGCTCACGCATCTCTGCTGCAGTAGGTAAAACGTCTGCTGCAGTAGGTATAACGTCTGCTACAGTAGGTATAACGTCTTCTACAGTAGGTATAACGTCTGCTGCAGTAGGTATAACATCTGCTACAGTAGGTATAACGTCTGCTACAGTAGGTATAACGTCTTCTACAGTAGGTATAACGTCTGCTGCAGTAGGTATAACGTCTGCTACAGTAGGTATAAAGTCTTCTACAGTAGGTATAACGTCTGCTGCAGTAGGTATAACGTCTGCTACAGTAGGTATAGCGTCTGCTGCAGTAGGTATAACCTCTGCTGCAGTAGGTAAAACGTCTGCTACAGTGGTTGTGGTTGAGCTGAGTGTTTGGGCATATATCTCTGTGACACTGTTGCCCATGGCTTCGTACAGACTCGCATTCTTGAGCGCTCCATGGCGCAGTAGGGAGTGGTAGTGCGGTTTTCCCGCGTTGGTGAAATTCAGTGTCCTCAAGACAGACGTGTCTGGCAACGTTTTGGAACGCATATAAATCTGCAAAAGTTTTGGTGGGTACCCAAACAAAACGAACACCAAGATTAGTGGCAGCTGCTATTACGGCTGTTGACTGGAATGAATATTGGGGTTGCATGACTCAATTATCAACTTCATACGTTAGCCCGGCGTTTGTAATCTGCAGCCCAATACACATACGTGCACATCGACAATTCAGTCAATATTGGGAATAGTAGAAGCAGTCATTTCAGAAACAAACGTTTAATGGCAGCTGTGCTCTATGCGTTCAATACGAGCTCATTTTGAATGATTTGAATTGTACTTGTGAACTCGTTCAACGTATTTCACGTGGATATTCGATGATGCTGAGATATGAGTGAAACAATGATTGAAGGCGTTCCGATATCGCACTACAGCGCTCTAGTGTAATGCGTTAACGCAATTGACCCTAAAACTGCCGCAGCTTAACGGCGTCCCATTCACAGAATCTACGTATGTTTTTACACAACACCACTTCTTGTCGTTGACATTCTAAACATACAACACCACTTCCTGTCATTGACATACTAAACATACAACACCACTTCTTGTCGTTGACATTCTAAACATACAGCACCACTTCTTGTCGTTGAAAAACCCTGAACCCTAAAACAACACCACTTCTTGTCGTTGACATACTTTGCGTTTCTTCGATCGTTCGGAACAGTCGCTACTGCTCGCAAATGCGCAATGCGGCGGATTCAGAGAAATGACAATGCGCATCCCCTCCGTATGAATCTGTGGGGAGTCAATAGGACACTCACACTAAGCACAACGCACTCATGAGACTAACCAGACAGCTCAAGTATAACAAACCATATGAACCTGTGGGGAGTCAATGGGACACTCACACTAAGCACAACGCACTCATGAGACTAACCAGACAGCTCAAGTAAAACAAACCGCCACAGATACATTGAGAGATGATATGTACATCAAATCAACCAACGTAGTCACATCCCAACCAAAACTTTAAACCCTAAACAGGATATCACTGATAAACCGAATACGCTCTTCGTAATAAAATCAATCAATTACGACATCTCTCAAGGCCCAGAACAAATTGACTTGTAAGCTGAGTGTTCTCTATAGAGATATATATTGGGTTATATTCTCTATAGAGATATATATATTGAAATATATTTTCTATAAAATTATATATTGGGTTATATTCTCTATAGAGATATACAATGGGTTACATTGGGTTATATTCTCTATAGAGATATATATTAAGACAGGATGAACATAAACAGCTACATCAGTCTGTGGGCTATATACACAGACATTCACTTATTCCGTCTACTCGTTCTTCTGCCCGTGTGGTTGCATTGATAATACTACATGCGACTGTGTTGACATGTCTTCCGCACTCGTGCGTGACTCACCGTTTGCGTAGTCATGGTTGATGAGTCGTCAGGTGTTTGTGTTTGGTCGTTGTCGCTGGTGCTGGTTGTGCTCGATAGAGACAGTCCATCATCATCACTATCCCATAGGGGACACTTGCGCTACAGATGATATGCATCACAAACAACAGTGTAAGAAGCACCTCAGCCATGACGAATACAAACAAATCACACAACAGTCATTGTGGCGTAAAGGGTTGGCAGAAGCACCTTAGTCGTGAAGTGAAGAAAACTACGCTCCACATGATATGTAGAAAACTATACACAGCACTCTACGAGCAATTATCACAATCACAGTGGCGGCATACCCATACACGCACAATGCCATCATACCCACACACTCACAGTGGCATCATACCCACACACTCACAGTGGCGTCATACCCACACACTCACAATGGCATCATACCCACACACTCACAGTGGCATCATACCCACACACTCACAGTGGCGTCATATTCACACACTCACAGTGACATCATACCCACAAACTCACAGTGGCGTCATACCCAGACACTCACAGTGGCATCGTACCCACACACTCACAGTGGCGTCATACCCACACACTCACAGTGGCGTCGTACTCATACACTCACAGTGGCATCATACCCACACACTCACAGTGGCATCATACCCACACACTCACAGTGAAATCTTACCCACACAATCACAGTAGCGTCATATTCACGCACTCACAGTGACATCATACCCACACACTCACAGTGGCGTCATACCCACACACTCACAGTGGCATCGTACCCACACACTCACAGTGGCGTCATACCCACACACTCACAGTGGCGTCGTACTCATACACTCACAGTGGCATCATACCCACACACTCACAGTGGCATCATACCCACACACTCACAGTGGCATCATACCCACACACTCACAGTGAAATCTTACCCACACATTCACAGCGGCGTCATACCCACACAATCACAGTAGCGTCATATTCACACACTCACAGTGACATCATACCCACACACTCACGGTGGCATCATACCCACACACTCACAGTGGCGTCATATCCACACACTCACAGTGGCGTCATACCCACACACTCACCACACTCACAGTGGCATCATACCCATACACTCACAGTGGCGTCATACCCAGTTTTTGGCCACGTGCTCCGTTCGTTTGCACGCACTGCACACTCTCACACGCGACGGTCCACCAGACCTCACCCTCTGCGCTGCCGTTGTTCTGTGTAATGGCCAATTGACACACCGATTGTCATTGGCGAACGCATAAGTCAAACTATATGTTAGAACGCTCAATTAATCCGACACAGCGTGTATACCCTAAAACCTAGTCCCTTATACCTCTTATAACTCGCTCCAATAAATGGTCACTTGTCTATTCACATCAGCTAGTACTTAAATAAGCAAGACATACATAACTAACCAAAAATACCACAACTAAAAGAATCACTATCCATTTAGCAGAGACATACATAACAAACCACAAACACCACAACTAAAAGGATCAATATCCAATATATAACAAACCACAAATACCACAACTATAACAAACCACAAACACTGCAACTATAACAAGCCACAAACACCACAAGTAAAAGAATCACTATCCATCTAGCAGAGACATACATAATAAACCACAAACACCACAACTAAAAGAATCACTATCCATTCAGCAGAGACATACATAACAAACCACAACCATCACAACTAAAAGAATCACTATCCATTTAGCAGACACATACATAGAAAACCACAAACACCACAACTAAAAGAATGACTATCCACTTAGCACAGACAAACATAACAAACTACAAACACCACAACTGAAAGAATCACTATTCATTTAGCACAGACATACATAACAAACTACAAACACCACAACTGAAAGAATCACTACCCATTTAGCACAGACATACATAACAAACTACAAACACCACAACTGAAAGAATCACTACCCATTTAGCACAGACATACATAACAAACTACAAACACCACAACTGAAAGAATCACTATCCATTTAGCAGAGACATACATAGCAAACCACAAACACCACAACTAAAAGAATCAATATCCAATAAATAACATACCACAAATACCACAACTATTTCAAACCACAAACACCACAACTTGGAGGATACAGAGGAGTCAGTGTTTGAGTATGAAAGACCTGAGTTCACGTGAGCATCGTTTACACTTACAGCTGATGGCTGGCTGCTTTTGTGTGGGTCTGATCTGCAATGTATCTGTCGATGATCAATGGATCGTCCACATGCTCAGTGTACACAGACTCCTGGCCAAGCGCATCAACATACACACGCTTGATCTACAGAACAAGACGGAGAAGGAATTATGGCGTCATGAGAAGTGGTTTGAGTGGTTGTGACTAGTGGTTTTTTATAGGGTTT
>NW_014040196.1:27021-30163 GCF_001186125.1 Sphaeroforma arctica JP610 | reverse complement strand
TAGTGATTTTTTATAGGGTTTAGGGTTTTTATGTTTGAATGGTTATGACTAGTGATTTTTTATAGGGTTTAGGGTTTTTATGTTTGAGTGGTTATGACTAGTGATTTTTTATAGGGTTTAGGGTTTTTATGTTTGAGTGGTTATGACTAGTGATTTTTTACAAGGTTTAGGGTTTTTATGTTTGAGTGGTTGTGACTAGTGATTGGGCTTCACATGCGATGCGTTGACGTGTCGGCGGCCGCCAACTTGTTCTGCATATCAATTGAATTGATATCAATTCATGTGAATGCATGGAGTTAGTTGAAAGGACATGTTTTAGGGTTTTTAAGGTTTAGCTGTCTTGAAACATGAATTAGTTGAATGCAAGGGATTAGTTGAAAGGACATATTTTAGGGTTTTTAGGGTTTAGCTGTCCTGAAACATGAATTAGTTGAATGCAAAGGATTAGTTGAAAGGTCATGTCGAAGACTCTTAAGTGCTTTGTGTTGAAGGACGACATGACATTCTCTCGCGCATATAACAACGCAACAATTGTCAGTGTACACCATTATGATTAGAAGAGTGTAATTAAAAGATTATGATAAAAGGTTATGATTGAAAAGGTATAATTAAAAGATTATGAGAAAAGGTTATGATTGAAAATGTATAATTAAAAGATTGTGATAAAGATTATGATTAAAAGAGTGAAATTAAAAGAATATGATAAAAGATTGGTGAGTGGCATTTGGGCTGCACTTGAGTATGTCCATAGTTCGGTACAACACCCACAACTGAGCCTCACACCATGAACACCTTTTTGCGTATAGCCGATCTGTATACAAAGCTCATGCTTTCAGATGAGATCGCACAAACATACAGGTTAGGGTTTTAGGGTTTAAGGGTCCCAGTATCTGTCACTGATTGGCAATAGGACTGTTGCATGTGTAGTGATATAAGCCACATACTCGCAGTTGTGCACGTGTGTTGTTGCCTGTCTCAGGTGTTGTTGATTCTTCTTGCAGCATGTCTTCGATGCTCTGCGCGAGATCGTCCAGGCTTTCTTCGTCGTCATCGGATCTGCCAACACCAGACGAAACAAACCGACTGAGTTCAGATGTCAAAGGCAGCACTTCAGGGTTTTAGGGTTTACTAATCGTAAAAGGTGAGCAAGACGTTGCAACAAATAGCACCACAACATGATCTCAGTGAGGGTGAACGCAGGCACATATGCAACTAAGTTAACGCAGGTACACATATAACTAAGTAAACGCAGGTACACATGAGACAATCCAAACACACAACACATGTGAGCCACATAGCCAATGGTTTCCCTCTGACCTCTCAGGTGTTGGTGTTGGTGTTGGTGGGTCTGTGCTGGCCGACAGGGCCACTCGCTGACTGTCGTAAGCGCTTTGGCAGCGATTGATGTACGCCTGACGATAGGCAACGCGCGACTGCTTTTGAGGCTGAGCGTGACAGGAGTTCGAATCCGTTGCGTTAACGGAATCATCTCCATCCACTGTGGCGTCTTGGTTTGCTAACATGCGCACTGTGTGATGCAGGAGTATTGAAGTTGTGTGGTGCCATACGTTTATTGTATTCAATTGTTGCGAGAGGTTAGAAGACACGTTGGGGGTTGGTTCAGCTCACAATGTTAAACGTCTTAGGATAGGCACACATAAAGAGAACTCCATCAGTCATATGAGTGTACACTCGCGTTGAAAACCAGTACTTTGACAACCAGTTTAGTTCGAATGGATTACACAGAAACAAAAAGCCAATGCCAAAGTCTATTGTCAGTCATTGCAACACTTACACATGTTTCTTCTAGGATTTCAGAGTTTTCACTTACACATTTTGCGTTTTTCTCGGAATGTTCGCGGGCATTGCTCGTCTGTGACACCGCGATCTCTCAGCAGTCGCTCGACTTCTCCATTTGTCTCTTTCCTAAAAAGGCAAAGAACGAGTGCACCCAATGGTGACTTAACAAATGAACATCATTTGTTACAAATGAAAACCCTAAAACCTTATCAATTCAATTACATTCCACTGACTTAAGAAGTGAATATCATTTGTTAAACATCAATATCAATTCATTTGATATTCGAAAAGCACATGTCAACAAAATCGCTAAACCCTAAAAACATAAGCCCTAAAACCGAAGAACATGCCAACAACACCGCATGCTGACGGCATATGGTACCGTACCACGTGCAACTGCTCTGAGTGATCATTGGCTGTGCCTCTTACCCAAGACTATTTGAAGTAAGATGTATGGGATAAGTACGGGATAAACTACCAAAGAAAAAACCCTAAAACCATCGGAGGAAAACCCCCTAAAACCATCGGAGGAAAACCCCCTAAAACCATCTGAAGACAAACCCCTAAACCATCTAAGGATAAACTATAAAACCATCTGAGGAAACCTCTAAAACCATCTGAGGATAAACCCCAAAACTATCGAGGGAGACGTTCTCTGATACACCCCCTACGCCAAGGAATATTGTCGCACATATACAATATATAACACATTTAACATTTACTGTCTATCATACACCTTAGGTCTGCCTTAGTATAACACTTAATGCCTATGACACCATAGGTCTGCCTTGGCATAACACTTACTGCCTATTACACACCTTAAGTCTGCCTTGGTATAACACTTAATGCCTATTACTCACCTTAGGTTTGCCTTGGTATAACACTTAATGCCTATGACACATCTTAGGTCTGCCTTGGTATAGCACTTAATGCCTATTCCACACCTTAGGTCTGCCTTGGTATAACACTTAATGCCTATTACACACCATAGATCTGCCTTGATATAACACTTACTGCCTATTACACACCTTAGGTCTGCCTTGTGGTGTGTGCTGAGTTTGCATCGTCGCCGTCCCTTGCACTTGCCGATGGGTCTGATGGCGCGTCGCAGAAACGAATAGCCCTGGCCACAGCCAGTGGGATCACCAAAGCCACACACGGCCAACTGGCACCTGTCTATGCACCAGCACATTAAGTCAGAAAATAAATAATAGCCCTGACCACAGCCAGTGGGATCACCAAAGCCACACACGGCCAACTGGCACCTGTCTATGCACCAGCACATTAAGTCAGAAAATATATAAATAGCCCTGACCACAGCCGTACCATTCTGAGTCGGAGA
>NW_014040196.1:24801-27001 GCF_001186125.1 Sphaeroforma arctica JP610 | reverse complement strand
ATAGCCCTGACCACAGCCAGTGGGATCACCAAAGCCACACACGGCCAACTGGCACCTGTCTATGCACCAGCACATTAAGTCAGAAAATATATAAATAGCCCTGACCACAGCCAGTGGGATCACCAAAGCCACATACGGCCAACTGGCACCTGTCTATGCACCAGCACATTAAGTCAGAAAATATATAAATAGCCCTGACCACAGCCAGTGGGATCACCAAAGCCACACACGGCCAACTGGCACCTGCTGTCTATGCACCAACACATCGAGCCAGAAAATAAACAAAATCCACTTTAGGGTTTTGAACAAACCCCAAAGGTCGTTCACATGAACTGAGAGGGCCGCTACAGTACAACAGGTGGCGGAGATCGCAAGACTGTATGTTTGAGTGAAACTCTGCGATAGTCAAAACCCTAAACCCTATGACAAACGCATCCACCGCCCAAGGATGATGATTATAAAACAATAAAACAAAATAAAAACGCCACCCAAACACTAAAAACCAAAAACCCTATAACCCTGAACACACAGACATATCACAGACTGAAGCAACAGTCACCTACTGTAGATTGCATCTCAACACACAAACACATCATAGACTGAAGCAACAGTCACTTACTGTAGATTGCATCTCAACACACAAACACATCATAGACTGAAGCAACAGTCACTTACTGTAGATTGCATCTCAACACACAAACACATTGCATCTCAACACACAAACACATTGCATCTCAATACACAAACACATCACAGACTGAAGCAACAGTCCCCTACTGTAGATTGCATCGCAACACACAAACACATCACAGACTGAAACAACAGTCACCTACTCTAGATTGCATCTCAACACACAAACACATCACAGACTGAAACAACAGTCACCTACTGTAGATTGCATCTCAATACGCAAACACATCATAGACTGAAGCAACAGTCACCTACTGTAAATTGCATCGACGTAGTTCCTGGTTGTAAACCATGGGGCTAGCTCCACCTCACGGTCAACCGGATCGCTCTCATCAGGATGAAAGTGATTGTTAATAAACCGATACCCCAAATCCTTCAGCTTTTGATCGAACGCGCACATACGCTCAAAGCGACAGACCTGTGCGAATGGAAAGTCATGAGATCAGTAACAAGCACACAGACGAGGCACTACTTTATATAGGGTAAAACCCTAAACCCTGAACCCTTAAAAAACCAAAACCCAAATCCCTAAAACAGAAAACAGAAACAAAAAACCGAAACAAAAACAGAAACACAACCAGAAACAAAAAACAGAAATAGCAGCCACTCGTGGACTGCACGTGACAAACGTAGGGCTGGCGATAAGATGGTGTAGGGTTTAGGGTAGATTCGCCAAATATATTTGTCATCACATGATAGAGGATCAGGTGGCGTAGTTAGTCATCACATGATATAGGATCAGACCATTCATAGGTTATACTATGGACAAGGAAACAGTTGGAGAAGCGTACAGATCAAGACATTGGGGAAGCATGTGCGATCTAATAAGAAAGACTATTCATAGGTTATACTATGGACAATGAAACAGTTGGAGAAATATACAGCGCAAGGCATTGGGGAAGCATGTGCGATCTAATAAGAAAGACCATTCATAGGTTATACTATGGACAATTAAACAGTTGGAGAGACGTACAGGGCAAGGCATTGGGGAAGTATGTGCTATCTAATAAGAGAGACCATTCATAGGTTATACTATGGACAATGAAACAGTTGGAGAAACGTACAGGGCAAGGCATTGGGGCAGCATGTGAAACATGTGCGATCTAATAAGAAAGACCATTCATAGGTTATACTATAGACAATTTAACAGTTGGAGAGACGTACAGGGCAAGGCATTGGGGAAGCATGTGAAACATGTGCGATCTAATAAGAAAGACCCTTCATAGAAATAAACCGTTATATTGAAGTTGACAGTAGTGCTACAGACCATCACGCTCATCCAACCACCACAAAACAGAACAGAACTGAACCCAAAAACCCTATAAAAAAACCACAGACGAACAGACCAGTACGCACTTGCGCAGTGCACACGAATGACCACACACACTCGTACTTGTACATGCACGTGTATGTGTATGTGTATGTGTATGTGTATGTGTATGTGTATGTGTATGTGTATGTGTATGTGTATGTGTATGTGTATGTGTATGTGTATGTGTATGTGTATGTG
>NW_014040196.1:20588-23893 GCF_001186125.1 Sphaeroforma arctica JP610 | reverse complement strand
TTGTAATCTGTATACATACATGTATATATATTTATATATATATGTATATATATATATATATATATATATGACCTTCTCTTATTTATTAACTTACAAACTGAGGTCGTTGTACATTTCCACTGGATCTCTATTTTTTTTGTTTTTCGTCAAATTCGTCAAGTGTAATGGACTCTGAATCGACTGTATTCCGAAGTGGCAATATCTGTACAGATTGGCTACGAAAAATTAAATATGCGCGGATCTTAAAAATATCTGAAATCGTATTGGCATGAGCCCTAATTTGTATATCGTGACAATGGTTTTAAGTGTAGTGCGGTTTTAGCTCAGTCATTCGACCATTGTTGACTGTGTTTGTATCACAAACATGTGTATGTGTATGTGTATGTGTATGTGTATGTGTATGTGTATGTGTATGTGTATGTGTATGTGTATGTGTATGTGTATGTGTATGTGTATGTGTATGTGTATGTGTATGTGTATGTGTATGTGTATGTGTATGTGTATGTGTATGTGTATGTGTATGTGTATGTGTATGTGTATGTGTATGTATATGTGTATGTAAATCCCACTGGTTCATGTGTGAGCACATACGTCTTCGGGTCGAACATGGTTGGCTAGCTGCACTTCCGATTCAACTGTGACATTTGGTTTGGCGACCCAAAAGCGTCCTCTGGCCTCAGCATACTCCTACACATCTCAGAAGCAGCAGATGACAGCCAATGAACCTCACACGCTATATTATAATAATAACCATCACACACCACACCATAACACATCACACAACTAACCGATGACAGACTGGATAGCTATTTCACAGTTGTGCAATGATGGATCGAGAAATCCCAGGTACGGTTAGCCTCCAATTTATACGTAAACATGCAATGCTCTCTAATGCAAGACACGTTAAAGTGCCCTCGACGCCACACACACATATATATATATATATACAGATGGCTCACTTATACACAGTTCTCTTGTCGTGTGCATGTCAACGTAAACGCATTTGCACATGTCCGCCAAATCACAGTGTGCACGAAACCAAATTGTCAGGGTTTTACAAATAAGAAACGCAAAGGATGTGAAATCAGTTGTAGTACAAGAACACGGTTGCACAGGGGCAGATGATGCATGTATGTGCATGGACGATACCCGTGGACTTGAGATAGCAGGCATAACCGACAATCCATTGATGTCCTAATACGTCTGGAGTCTGCTTTACACCCACATACATGCATACATACATGCACACATACATGCACACATACATGCACACATACATGCACACATACATGCAGAATCTTTCCTATTTTATGCTTAGTCGCTTGGGGAAACGACTCTTTGACTTCGGCAAGCGCGACTTTCCTTTGACTCGTCACCTCTCCTGATGCGCTACCAAACACACGGGACAGCCACACCTGCGGCAGCAAAAGACACGTGGGAAGGGAGTGACCATAGGGCCAGCCATGACCACAGGGGTAGGCACAACAAAGGAGTTAGCAATGATCGCTGGTGAATCCAAAACTCTAAAACCCTAAAACACACGGAACAGCCACACCTGCGGCATCACAAGACACGTGGGATGAGAGTGACCATAGGGCCGGCCATGACCACAGGGGTCGGCATGACAAAGGAGTTAGCAATGATCGCTTGGGAATGCGTAATAGTGACTAAGCTACTACTGCAATCGAGGGAAACTAATGGCTATGCTAATGATATACCACAAGACGGACAACCTATGTGCACGAGATGTGTGCCTACGACTATAAAGCTCACAAACAAAAACCCTAAACCCCACCAGACATACCCTGAGCAGTTCGGTGACTAGCTTATCGGCCTCTCTGTCTCTGGGAAATGGCACCTCCTGTCTGGGCAACACCTGGCCTGCACAGTACACAGGCGGCTGTGTGCATGCAACAACCACGAGTGCGCGGTTATATGAAATCCTATGGAAAATTGTCTACTGTCACTGCAAGACCTATAAAGGTCATAGTTTCTCAGTGAAAGCCTTGACGAGTCTTATCAGCTCAGCACAACTCCTGGCTCGTTAACATCAGCGCAAAGGTAAAAACTCTAAAACCCTAACCCTAAAACCCTTACCAGCTCTCGCAGCCAGAACTTATCTTTGCACCGCACCACCAGGAAGTCCGAGTACTCTGAGTGCCTCTGCGCATGGGCAAAGAGGGGCACCCTGGACAGCCGACTCTGTAGTATCTGCATGGATTGGCCGGGGTGTAATTCCCCGAGCAACCACTGTATTATCACAGCGAGTGATTGCGAGTTTTTAGGATACACTTGTAAGATATCTGAAAGTAACTTAACGTTAACTGATGTATACACTTGTAAGATATCTGAAAGTAAGTTAACGTTAACTGATGTATGCACTTGTAGTTATCTGAAAGTAAGTTAACGTTAACTGATGTGCGTCAAGGTCATACTCTCCGCCTGTACCGCACAGCACAAACAGAAACAAAAGAAACAGTGCAGCACGCTGTGATGAGACATCCTCGCTACACAAGTCTCATCCAAGAACGCTATCACAGTTCATGCTTCAGATATGAGAGTGAGTGCTATCACATTGCATGCTCCAGATATGAGAGTAGAACGTAGGCACAATCATACAATTAAGTGATCGTCTTCCTTCAGTGTGACGTCTGTGCCATGGTTGTACATCGCAGTCTCCTCTGTGGTCGTACTGCCCTCTCTTCGCATCTATTGAAAGAAACCACATGTTATTTACATCAATATATATATTAATACATTGATATATATACATTATAAAATATCATACTACAATGAAATAGTGCTGTTTTTACATATACAATATAGTGTGTCTTTACATTGTTATATATAATATAGTGTGTCTTTACAGTGATATATATAATATAAGTGTGTCGTATCGCATCACAAGACAATAGCTGAGTGAAAGATATCATTTGGCTCGCATTCCAAATTATGAACTGAAGCCATACAGAGTCATTCATCCATTCTTCAAAGAATCGAAGTCAGCTCGACATATGCGAGCGATCACATGATACACACACTCATCTGACACTGTTGCGTTAATGGAGACATCGACAGAAGTATACATATCTTAAACCCTAAAACAAATACCTTAAACACTAAAGCAAATACCTTATGGTAGTTCACAATCTGGCTGGTCATCCCCACTTTGGAGAGTATCGGCGGTTCTTCTTCAGAATACTCGATTAGGATTAGGTCTCCATCCTGCCGCAAAGGACAATCGGTGTCGACAGAGAGTTGTACAGTGAAGGGTTGAGATGGAAAAGCCACGCTAAACAAAACAC
>NW_014040196.1:14879-19910 GCF_001186125.1 Sphaeroforma arctica JP610 | reverse complement strand
ATATATATGCATGTATGTATGTATGTATGTATGTATGTATCTATTTACATATGTATATAGGTATGTAGGTATGTGTGTATGTATGTATGTATGTATGCATGTTTGTAGCCATGAGCGTTCAATGTGTAGTTCATGAAGTAAACTACGATTGAAAACATTCCCAGAGTATAGTTGTTTCACATCTCCTTTTACTTGCACGTTTAGAACATACTAGAAGAGTATAGGCTAAAACCCTAAACCCTATATCAAGGAACAACAATACCGCACACAAGTGGTGTGCGCCAATTGTGGGCGAGCGAATATACAATCAATGTTAAGCAAATACGTTTGCCACACTAGCAGACGCCCACGAATACTTTTGCGATAATTTACAACTTTTGATTCAGTGGCTTGAAGTGACGGATATATGAGCTAGACACTTTGTGTGGGCACGTACATGCCATGATAAACCCTAAACTTTAAAACACTTTGTGTAGGCACGTACATACCATGCTTGATAAATCCTCTACTGTATTGATACTCCGCAACTCTCTGATATTTCCCATTTCAGGTTGGTCGTCCTTTGCCGTTTTAAGGTGTAAGCCTTCCACTGTGATATCTTTTTCTCGCTGACCTGTGTAATAGTATATTTCGAATTACACACTTGCTTACGAGGAGTACGTCTGTCGGAAACCATGACAACACTCGTGTACAAATCAATGCGCCAGTCGAGTGTTGAATGGTCTACCCGGTGTCGGTTTCGAACATACTGGAACCCTAAGACCCTAAATCCCTAAATCCCTGACAACCCTAATCGATTCCGCGACAAATTCCCATGTACCCACGTACCCTTCGTAAACAAGGGAACACTCATGACTAGATATACTAAAGCAGAGGGATGACTAGACATACTGAACCAGAGGAATGACTAGACATACTGAAGCAGCGGAATGACTAGACATACTGAACCAGAGGAATGACTAGACATACTGAAGCAGAGGGTAACTAGACACACTGAAGCCTGAAGCAGAGGAATGACTAGACATGTTGAACCAGAGAGGTAACTAGATATACTTAATTAGAGGAATGACTAGACATACTGAACCAGAGGAATAACTAGACATACTGAAGCAGAGGAATGACTAGACATACTGAAGCAGAGGAATGACTAGACATTCTGAAGAGAGGAATGACTAGACATACTGAACCAGAGGGATGACTAGACATACTGAACCAGAGGAATGACTAGACATACTGAACCAGAGGAATGACTAGACATACTGAAGCAGAGGGATGACAATGGCGACCGATGCCAATTCCTGAGCTCCAGAGGCGTCCAGCCAATCCTATAGAAAGGCGGCTGCAGCACACGAGCGCACTGAGCATGTTCCTTTCGATGCACAATATCAGGAGGTCTGACGAAGCACTTGTCGTTCGATAGGTTGTACATATCATGACCGGCTTTGCCGCTCCCATCTGAATTCAACTCCAGCTGTGAAATAGCAAATCGAAATGGGTCTATGATATGGTTGTAAGAGTCATGAGTAAATGTAGTGTAAGCGTCATGGGTAATCTAAGAGAAGATAGCCACCATGCCCAATGTGTTTGTAATTCGATGAAAGGAACTCCAAAATTATATCTTTTGAAAAGGACAGAATCGAAGCTCCTCGACAACTCAGAGCTTCACTGTGTGTGACTTCATCAACATTCAGGGTGCAGCTCTATCTGGCTATAAACCCAACGAACGCCCTTTAAGCCAGGGATATTGGTAGTGTATGTTCACAAGTGGGCATATTATATAAGCCATTAAACCCGTATATAAAGCATCAGCTAACCCACAGACCCATTTGATGCACACGTACCTGCGCTTGCCTTCTCATCCCTCCACAGCTGTCCCCTTCCGAACCTTCGATGACGTCGTCGAATATCAGAAATCGATCGTTCATATCCAATACGACAGGGAAGTCCTTCTCCGCGGCAGTAGGGCCGTTGGTGCAGCCGTAGTCCTCCCATATCACATCGTCTTCCCACAGGTCATACCACAGACTCTGCCGAATGGGTGACAGCACATGAACGGCTGCGTGCTCATGGTTTGTGTCTACCGCAGAATCCACCGCCGTAGACTCGCAGCTGTGTGTGTGTGTGTGTGTGTGTGTGTGTGTCTGCGTGTGTGTGTGCGTGTGTGCGTGCGTGGTAGGACGAGTGGGACATGGGGTGAGTGAGTTCGTGCCATTTGCGTGGAACACAGGCAGCCCTTCAAAATCATCCCTCAGCGCATTGCTATCAGGTGTAGCTGCCTCGTCGTCGTCGCTGGGCTGGCGTATGGTATCCCACCCAAATGAGCTTACGACCTGAGTGGGGATGTCCTGCTATGGAGGAAAATGGGTCACATTGTAGCTACAGGCGATAATTCTGGGGATGACTTCATTGCCAAGGCTTTATCTTGCTAGCAATAAGTGGTCGGTACCATATCATGAATGTATATAAAGTTTTTAGTACGTATTCGAGGACCGTGGGGACTCACCTATATTTCGAATATACTTCAAACCCAATTTAAGAGTCAAAATCAGCAGTTTGGAATAAGGTATCTATACTGAAAGTTCTGTATGTGTGGGTATACTCTCGTACTCCTCTTGGCAGATCGCACTACCAAAACTCAATAACGTAGTATGTATAGCTGTGCGGGTTCAAATATAAAATCACGATGTACTCCGATAGCTCTAAAATCAAACTACAGCATTTGGCAACTAAGTTAACAAGTACTTATGACATAAATATTGCACGCGTGCAAAACGGTCTTGCCTTGATAATTAAGTGCCTATAATGAAATTACAATATATGTGCCTTTGATAAACCCTTGAAAAATAATGTCCGTGCCTTTGATAATTTAGATTTTGTCCTCCACTTAAAAAGGCTGTCTTTTCGCTCAGATAACACCATCAAACATCAATAAGGATTCAGTATTTTAGGGTTTTAGGGTTCTAGATAAGGTACTATGTTAAACAGCTTGCACACCTCATTGTCCGAATCACTGAGACCCAACACTATAGAATCTTCCCATGGCACTTGATTGAGTGGGAACAAATCGGAACCATTCCAACCACCTTGAACACTATATTCCTGGCCAAAACTCAATAGATATCTATGCTCGCCTTGATCATTGCTGGTAGTGAGGAAGAACAAATGTACGAAGAGTGAAGGTGGCATCATGACAATCAGCTTGCGATTCAAAACCAGTCTGACGCAATATTAGACCAATGTTCACGAGTACATGTTTTAGGGTTTAGGGTTTTAGTCGGAGTACATGTGGGTTGTGAGGTGTATACGTCTAACCTGTGGCATATATTCTTTCCGCTTTTGTATTTTGTATCACATCGTTGCAAAGACGTAAAGTGTCATAAAACCAACCTGCGCCCATTCGGAACATTTGACGGGTCGACCCCACCGTGCGTGCTGCTCTGGGCATCGATGCACCTGCCTTCGTCAGTGGTGAACCCATCAGCGCTCTCCTCCGATACGGCTGCCCCATTGGCCCCGTATTCGGCTCCTAATCCTTCAGCACTGTGGTGCACATAGTCTGATTCAGTCGCCTTAGCACATCCCCGTGTATGTGCATGTGCCCGTGTATCCTGTGTCCGTTGTAGGGCAGGTGTGCACTTGTTTCTCGCACCAACAGTCGTCCTATGTTGCGCTGCTGGCACACGAATATGCTTCGCATCAGTAGGATCGGTTGGGGCGCTGTTTGCTGCACCCAGTGGGCCTGCCGCCTCTTGCGCTGGTGCTGAGTCTGCGGATGGCCATGCAGGTGTAGTGCCCAGTGACTGCGTGGGGTTTCGGTGGTCTATTGACTGTCGAGTGAGCGCACACTCGCCATCGCTTATCCAGGAGTTGCTCGCCTCATCCCCATCGGTGGCTGGGGTTTTAGGGTTTATCTCGGTGGTGCATGGTGGTGCGGTGATGAGAGTGTGTTTGTGTGTGTGCACTGCCGTGTTGCATGGCAGGAGAAGATGCTGCGGCGTGCGCGTGTGGACGACGTCGTGCGGTGGCACACGTACGAGTACTTCCACATCATAGAACGACTCTGTTTGGTCTACCGACGGGCGTACGATGGGTCGCACCTATTGAGTATTTTTGGTCTGTTGATAAGCACCTACATGTCGTATAGTGTGTCTACACTCAATGAACATAGTTGTACTAAAATCAGCTACATACACGCAGGCATTTTCAACTTTAAACAAATAGCTTTTTTTTTATAGGGTTTCATATTTGTCATCATATCCATCCAGTGACTACATTTAACTTACAGACGCCCTACTATCCGTGCGTATTAGTTATACATAAGTAACAGTTGAACATAGGCGGCAAGTGGCATTTGTATGCTTTGATCATCCAGGCGCCAGGCCTTTGTCCTTGCTTGTGAATCGCTCACTAATTCGTGATGTAATTATTGTATAAACGCACTCATTTAGCTCAGCGGAATTTAGGGTTTTATGGTTTCGATATTCGGCATGTGACACACCATGGACACCACACTCGACCTACGTATGTGGCCCAACCAATCTACTCAGCGTTTAGGGTTTAGGTTTATTAATCTTCTACTCTACACTCGTGGACCACATCAGATATGTGAATGCACTTCAGCAGTTACCAGTCACCCGGGTGCTGGCACTGCCCACTGGGCAACACAGACACGTGAAACGATGGTAGCACGCACAGAACGCCTTGAGACTACATGCACAGAGTGCACCGGAACGACTCAGACGGATACCAAAATGTGACACTAACCTATACCACATATTATATTCAGAATTAAGACATCCATATACCTTGGACCGCATAGTGTGCGTGCGAATGACATATTGAGATTCATTCGGTTTCGAAAGATCGTTGATTGTTTTCACGAGTTCAGCCAGGGCACGGAGCTTAGCTTCTCGCTTAGGCATCCTGACGCTTTAAATATTTATTGAGAGGAGCACATTATGCTGATTAGGGATGGAGGTATACCCACTCATACATATATATATATATATTATTATACATATACATATATAT
>NW_014040196.1:11157-14176 GCF_001186125.1 Sphaeroforma arctica JP610 | reverse complement strand
CACACACACACACATGTGTGTGTGTGTGTGTGTGTGTGTGTGTGTGTGTGTGTATCCTTCCACGGTAACGTATTCTGATGGTCCCCAGGTCAAGATCATTGCAGATTACAATTTAACAACAACCGATGCCCGTTTGTGTATCAGGACAATTCTTGTGCGACGGATAAGAATTCATACCGGAATATACGCAATACTTTCGATTCGTCAGATACTGTGAGATGTGCCACACTCTCATTGCATTGAAAGATTGCAGTACATATATAGGGAACTGCACAAACCCTCATGTCACATATGTACAATTTAATTGAAGTTTGCATATCTATACAGTGTCTGTATGAGTGCTGTAGCTATGATAACTAAACGCATACGTGACGGTAGCAATAAAACCTACGTACGTGCCTGCGATAATATGACTTCCAACAAGGTCAACGTTAAGGCTACCACCATTGCAGCAAATGTGCACATGACATTCACGACCAACCTGGGTCTCAATCATAACAGTGCGTAGTCACGAATGGCTGTGGCTGCGGGCGCTCTTCGGTTATTGACCACTGTTGCACAGATAGCTACTGGGCCACTGTAGCCCTGTTGGGTACTTGGCTGTCGCGGTTGCTGTGTGGTACTGTTAGCTACTTGGTTGTGGTGGCGGCTGTGTCTATAGATCGTTCTCCTAAGGAGAGAGAAATTAGTACACGACAAAAAATATCAGTCCGACCTACCGTCGCGTCAATGTGGGTGTCAAGTATACGCATATGTATATGTATATGCATCAATTCAATGCATAAATACACATCAATTCTAGATTTAGGTTTGTATATATGTATATGCACTTTGGGTGATCGAGTGGGCACTGGCTAGTTAAAAAACGCTACTTGTGTTACATTATCAAACAAAAGGATACCCCGCATGTAGTGGTTCCGCCAATGTATAGAACCTTGTACCCTTATTCATTGAGTGGTTGTGCAAATTTGGGCTGTCACTATGGAGCGGTTGTGTGATATATATACACGACCGTGACCGTGCAGGTTAGAATGAAGCGTACAGTTACATCTAGTTGTGAGTATAACCAGAGGTCTCCTGTTTCACCTGTAAACATGAGCTTTACTATGAGGGGCTCCCAGCTGACGCCTGGCGCCACATACTTGTCGAGCTGTTTCCGGACGGGAAGCGGTGGCGAAGTGATTATATAAAAAGCACTGCATGACTGCACCATTTCAGTGCAGATAGACGATACATCAGTGTACAGTGTACACAGACGATACACGTAAACCGATTGCCACACATAACTGACATGCTCAACAGTCCACTATGCACACGAAACCGCACATGCGTGAAGCCAGCTGTGTGCATACATACAACGCACACGGGTTCTTAGAAAAATTAAAATGTTTAAATAATCCACGTATGTATGGATCACAAACCCAAAGTGACTATAGAAATAATGAAACCCTAGATGCAATGGGCAAGTGCCAGTTTCAGCTCTTTGCCGTCTCTGGTCCCTCTTGACTCCTCTCCAAATATTTAATATTTAGTAAATAGTCCTGGGGCTGGGGCCTGGGGGGGGAAGACTCGAACGGGGGATGTGTACGTTTTTTTTGTTTTTGTCTTTTTCTAAAAACCAGAAATGATGACGGATATGCGCCGGCCATCGACTATGCATATTCTCGAAAAACTTTCTTTTATGTATCGCTCTCTGTTTATTTTATACTTTACAAGTGATCAATCAAGAGAACGTTTTGTGTTTAAATATTTATTATGCACAGGCTATGGTTTATGCGTTAGAAACGTATAAAATTTAATCATTTTTACATATACGTTCAACGTTTACTGCGTGGGGCAGCAAACCGAATTGACGCTGCGCGTCGGGCCGTCGGCGCCGACCGCCGTGTTTGTCGCGTGCCGCCTACCATATATGGCAACTTTCTCGCCATAGACTCAACCCGTGACTTCTGTTGTTTGTAAAATAATTAGTAAACATTTAAAAAACCTAAAACCCTAGAAATAAATACAATCATCATTGCATTATAAATAATGTTGACGACTTCTTGTTGAAGCCTGATTGGGAATTATTTGTCGTTTGTAAATAGTTTGTAAATACTCTACGAACTATGCGACTGTCGCACGGCTATATAAGCGTAAACAATGACGGACAGCGCAACAAATTCATACTATATCGGTCACTAGTGTACTCGTAATATAAATCTAAATACAAGATGGTTGCTGTAAAGTCAGTTTGGCAGAAAGGGTTCGTGGACTCTGGAGCGCCCCAAGAAGAGCACTTCGAGATCAAGGAAACTGAGTTGAGTGGTGTAAATGCAGACAACCAGCCAGAGGAAGATGGCGCAGTGGTTGTGGAGGTTCGGTACATGTCGTGCGATCCTTACATGCGAGGATTCCTGAAGTCGCAAGGCCGACCGGCAGAAGAAGGGAAGAAGATTGTCAGCGCATTCGTATCCGGAGTTGTAAGTACCATTGAGTGTCGTGTGCATCTGCAATCCCAAAATAGTAACGATAGAATGTATTCTGCGTCTGCAATTCAAAACTTGCACCACTGTTATATGTCAAATTTGTATGAGTTATTGAATGAGCTCAAGATTGTTTGCATTTTACTCCAATGAAGTAATTGTACACAATTAATCAAGTAGATGTGTTATACAATTTCCGTCGAATGTCAAATTTGAATGGATTATTGAATGTGCTTGAGCGTGTTCGTATATTACTCCAATGACAAGAAATATCATAGAAGTAGATGTTCTATTTACACATATATATATATGTATGTGTGTGTGTCTGTGTGTCTGTGTCTGTGTCTGTGTGTGTTAAAATATAATTGTATGTATACGCTTTATAACACGTACGCACAAGTATTACGTTCCTAAACCCTAAACCTTATTTTATTATATATATATATTAAGGTTTGGTTTAAAAATGTATTCAATTGTGTGTAGATGTACACGCATACATACAGACAAAAACTAAATTATGTATATATATATATATATATATATATATATATATA
>NW_014040196.1:7833-11137 GCF_001186125.1 Sphaeroforma arctica JP610 | reverse complement strand
GTAGTACGTACACGAACTTACTACTATAACGAACAAAACTAAAACTTAATATATATATATATATATATATATATATATATATATATGCATGCCTGTATGCATGTATGTACACGTATGCAAATGTATACATTACTGTACCCTAGCGTATATATATATATATAATTCATTTATACGTATTTGTGTGTGTCTATGTGTATGTGCGGAGTCTGATGTTGATGTATATATGTATGAATACATTGACATATTCATATAAAACGTCTGAATATATATACATATAGGTATACATATATGTATATGTATATGTATTCAGCTGTGTCTTTATTCAGCTGTGCGTGTAATAATAAGAGATTTGAGTCACTTGTGCATGCATTTCCAACACTCGCAATATTGAATGAGTAAGATGATAAATATCATCTTTGGAATCGTTAGCAGCTATATCTCATTGCGCTTGTACATCATCGAATTCTTGCTTGACAGATTATCGCCTCCCGCAATGAAAACTGGATAGTAGGAGATCTGTTCGGTGGAAGTCTGCCCCTGTCTACCGTACAAGTTGTACCAGCAAAGGCGGTAGCAGGCCTGTGGAATCTTTCCAAATACATTGGCGAGGAGAATTTATCTCAGGTATGTTTCATAACGTTGCTGCACTGCTCTCATACTTAATCGCTATCTGTGCGGCCGTACTTCGAAGGCCCTCGTACACGCGTTGTCTCTGAGATCGCATGTTCTGTCAGTATCACTGTCAAAACGTTTAGTGCATTGTATGTCTTCATGGCTTGGTTAATTTTCCGCTTGGTTCGTCTGTTCGATTAGTTCTTCGTTATTGTGGACATTAGAAGGCTTACTTTGCCCTCTATTTTATACTTTTCAGGGTATTGGAGCACTTGGAATGCCTGGCTCCACTGCGTACGGAGGTTTCATCGATGTGCTAGAGCCAAAGGAAGGCCAGACTGTCTTCGTGTCTGCTGGTAGGTGATCCCATACATCGCACAATGGCACTACTTTGAAGTGTTGCGTGTGAATTGTTGGCTTCTTGATGTCATTGTTGAGTTTAGGTAGTATGTGCATCTGTGGTGATATGTGTCGTACGGTTGCGCATGCGCGTTGGTGTTGCCTCTCGCGATCACTTATCAGCTTAGTCGTGTATTTCGATGGGGGTTGCCACTACTATAAATATACAACCCTGCCATGATTTATAAATCAATTGCTTGGGCCATTGAGTTGTCACCATGTGCTGTCCCAGTACGGTTAGATAGGTTCGTACACACTGCTTGCAGTTTGAGGTTATAAGGACGAATACAAACTGTATGAGTGCAGACTGATCACTACCACGGCACAGGGGCAAGGGGAGTGGAAATTCTCAGCCCATGTTGCCCGTGTCCACACGTACAGTCATACAATAGTTCATATCGGATGTTATCTGCTGTTGCCACACATTCATTTATACATCATTGATTATTGTTTGTGCAGCAAGTGGCGCCGTGGGTTCGATTGTTGGTCAAATCGCCAAGAACGTATACAAGTGCACAACCGTTGGATCGTGCGGTGGCCAGGCGAAGTGTGATCACATCAAATCCGATTTTGGCTACGACTATGCCATTGACTACAAATCAATCGATCAGTCAGGTTAGTATGTTTTAGTTTTTTGGATAGGTAGTGTACATGTAACCACTATAGCACTGGTGGCGTTTTCGCACAATTCTTACTGATATATATGGGTGTGATCTGTGTCCAGTGTTTAGTATTGCCTCGTAAACCAACCACGCATTCTCATGATTATTGTTATCTGCGACGCATCTGTGAAGTAGTGTTCGTGGCTTTTGCGCTTACTACTCACTCTCGTCGCAAATCTGTTCATTACCACTCGTTTACGATAAACAATCACTTACAGCTGCTGACAAAGGCGCTGCGGAGTTGAAGGCTAAACTAAAGGAGGCTGTGCCCAAAGGAATTGATATGTACTTTGAGAATGTAGGGGGTATCCATTTCGACGCTGCCATGAGTAGCCTCAGACCAAAGGTAAGCAATTGCTTCATGTATTTCCAGAGTGGATCGTATTTCTTTCAAATCAAACGACAGTGGAAACAGTAGTCGAACCAGTGCGCCGTGGCCGCGCTTTAACCGTTGATAAACGACCACAACGTCCATTCGTGGCACATTATCGCTATCATATTCGAAGTCATGATCAATGGCTGGGATGGTTTGCGCTGATGAACAGTGCTTGGCTATGTAAACCGTGCCTGTTTTCTCATCCTGCTTCTTTCTGGATATCACGTTTACTATCTCTCACAGGGTCGTGTAGCCGTATGTGGTGGTATTTCGGGATACAACGACAAAGAGGGACCCAAGCAAGTGTTGGACATCCTTAGTATGATCTACACCGCACAGCGTATTGAGGGATTCGTCTGCACTCCGTGGCTAACGGGACAGCAGGGCAATTTCTTGGGTGATATGTCCCAATGGATTAAAGAAGGGAAAGTCAAGGTTGAGGAAACCACATACAATGGAGTCGAGCAGTGGGCCACAGCGTTCAACAGTCTGTTCGAGAACACACACAGAAACAAAGGAAAGGTAGTTGTCAAAGTCTAATCGATATAAACATACGAATTCCGAGAAACTTAAAAGAGTAAAAAATAAACATAAAACCACTTGACAAACAACGATACTTATCCGAAAGTTTATAGTGCATTGATATTGGTCATTCCGCCGAATGCATATATCCCTTTTGGTCTGCATTAGGGTTATAAACACACATATATTTATATATATAGTATGTATATATGAATATATATTTATACTTCCATTCATAAATACTTTTCATGATTTGTATATATTTAAATATAAATTGAAACAAGTACTATATATATATATATGTAAATATATATACAGATATATATATGTATATATATATACAGATATAAATATGTATATATATATACAGAGTGTGTGTGTGTATGTGTGTATGTATATAAATATATACATCTATAAATATATTAAGATACATAGATATATCATGAATAGATATATACATATATGTCTATATATATATATATATATATATATATTTATATATATATATAATGTATATATGTATATATATATATATATATATATATATACATATACATATAAACATATATATATATAATCCATATATATATTTATATATGTATAGATATATATATATAGATGTAATTATACACTCAAATATATAACTACACAGATGCATACATTAAATATATATATATATATATATATATTCATATATATATCAACCTATACATACATAATATAAATGTATATA
>NW_014040196.1:0-5346 GCF_001186125.1 Sphaeroforma arctica JP610 | reverse complement strand
TATACTTGCATATATAAATTCAATATGTACTCGTATATATATATATATACATTCTTCCCTACGTATATATATATATATTCACATACATGCTTATATATATAGATATATATATATACGTGGGCGCGTCACATTCCTATTAAGCCATGTTCATTCTGATTCAATCGTTGGAGAGTGACGTCAGCCTCCATTGAACTAATCCAAACTCTCTTATACATCAACGGCCGTCGTATCCTGACGAATTACGCTACGGAACTAACACATAAATCTATTGACACTTAAACTAATACCCTAGAACACTACCCCATATACTAGCACGATAATGCAGTATTACATTCCTACTTGCACCGTTCCGTTCAGCTGGTAAATTTTAGTAAGGTCCGCCGTTCTCCTGTACAGTATTTTGTTGTTTATATATCTCTGTCTATACACACTGTATGGCGCCCCAGCCCCAGGAGTACCGAACTACACAAACAAGTTTCCTCCAGCAGGATGAACTTGATAAAGGTGATGTGTCAGCGTTTAGCTCTTTAACAAGCGTCGGCCATCAAGACGAGGGCCATGATAAACCTGTCACAAGCGACCGAGGGACCTGAACCCCTAAACCCTGAAAGCGCACAACTGAATCAGTGATAGTTAGGAGGGGACATCTGTAAATACCCGTCTCTATGCGTTAAAATGGGAATGAGAAACGTTTAACCTAATCTGGCTTTTAGCGTGGCCAGATCTGTGACACATTTAAGTTGAGAAGGGATCTTTAAATAGCTAAAATATTTACACGCTTTCAGAGATCAAACGCGGCTGAGAAGCCGCAGGGACCGAAAGCGTATATTCATATGGGTAATTTATTTGTTTATATTCAGACATTCGGGCCTATTGATTATTTGTATAGGGTCTCTAATGGGCAAAACCTATTCAGCCGGAAAAAAAGGCGTCGCGTACATTTATTGGCGACGGACAAAAAAACAGTGAGAATGTCGACTCAGAATTTGAAATTATTTTTTGAGCCAAGATATCTGATTTTGAAATTTGAAAAAGTGCAGAAAATTAAGGTACTTTTGAGTTTGGAAAAAAAATAAGGGATTTTCGCCTTTTGCAAAAAGAATGGGGTTTTTTTTCAGTTAAAACAAGGCAATTTTAGTATCGTATTTTGATGTGTTTACTACAATAATTCACCTCGTGTGAATTAATTGTAAACTAATTCTAACTCCACACTGATAGTGGTTTAAGAGTATTTCACTCTCATACTATTTATATTTCACTCACACTATTTATATTTCACTCTCACACTATTTATATTTCACTCTTACACAATTTATATTTCACTCTCACACTATTTATACTTCACTCTCGCACTATTTATATTTCACTCTCACACTATATATATTTCGCTCTCACGCTATTTATTTTTCACTCTCACTATTTATATTTCACTTTCACACTATTTATATTTCACTCTCTTATTCAATGAAGCGATATGCATTCTGTCACAGCTTCCTCACAGACTCTGTGTCAATCCAGTTACGGTTGTCCAATGCCTCCACCACTATCAACTAGACAGCTACAGTCAAAGAAACCAACTCAACAAGTACAACAACCACAGATCGCAAAAGACTCGGCCCTTAGATTGTCCGGTTCACCCTCTTCTGAAAAGCAAGGTCACGGGAACTGCCAACACCCCAGGCATTGTACATAGCAATAATAGCGTGTAAACAAATAAAGATACCTAAAAACCCTGAACCCTAAAAATATTTTGAGTACACGTCGCCAACTGTGCGGTGCTGTGTTACCTTCAGAAGGAAATCTACCGTTATGCAGTGCTTCTGCGAAGTACTCTTCGAAAGGCTTCGGTGATAAACCGAATATACACCGAATATGTTTGCTAGATCTAGCTCATCGTCATCACATGCGACTAATTCCGATATTCTTCCGGGAAGTATTCCATCAAGATTCATATCGGCGCTGGATCTATATCGGATCACAGATCAATGTACATTATATGCAACTGTATATCACGTCTGATATCTCAAATACGTGCAAGTCGTACGCACGACAAGAACTTCGATAGTTATAGCTACGAGAATACCTTTGTTTCTAAGTTATTTGTACAATACTACATACCGTATTGATAATTTGAGAGTTGGTTTTGTACCATAATAGTGTCACTGTCAATTAAGCCCAGGAAAAGATCGGTCGGCCTGCGACCTCCCCTACTTTATTTGCTTCAAATTTGGGTGCCTTCCAGGCACCACATATATAATTATTGCTCTGTATATTCAATAGATAATACTTCTCCAAAAGTTTGATATTGTAGCTTCCTTCCTACATGAGATGGTTTGTATATTCAATAGATAATACTTCTCCAAAAGTTTGATATTGTAGCTTCCCTCCTACATGGGATGGATGGATAACTTCCCTCTTAGGATTCCCGACAGCTAAGAAGACGATTTTTGGCTTCATAAAATCGACGAGGTTGTTGCCAATAGGCACGGCGCACGCTCTTCGTGGCCGCTGCTAAACATACTAATTCCCTTCGGGATTTGTTTTCAAGTTTTGGCCAACATATTTATCCTATGCAAGCCTTTTAGGGTTAATACATGGTAAGTGTGCTCAGTGTTTTATTTATTCCGACATGGTTTTAGATTATCGCAAATATGAAAACTAACCAACATTACTACCGATATCAGATACATTTCTCGATAGACGCCACATCCTCTACCAGAGAGTCTGTCCATTCAACAGCACTACTAGTATGATTCTTAGCATACAATAGCATCCGTTCACTCTGTATTACGGAGTATGCTTCTTTTGAGTCCCAATTTTTCGCCATCATACATCCTTGAGAAGAAAATATCGCGCTTTCTCTGTAAAAGCCGATCCTTTTCAAAAAATAATTCAGCGTAGAATGAGAAGGTGCAAGGTTCCGCGCGCACAGAAGAATTTCAAGGTCGTCCTGAAAGGTTCCGTTATTGCTCTGTATATTCAACAGATTATACTTTTCGAAAAGTTTTATAGCTTCCCAGGACGGAGAACTTCCCCTGGGATTCCCGACAACCAAAACGACTTTGGGCTTTATAAAATCGATGATTGCAAAGAGAGACGAGAGAGAGGGCTGCCAATAGGCACGGTGCACGGCTCTTCGTGGCCGCCGCCAAACATCACCGTTTCTAACGTGATAAACTAAGGTAGACGAGTCTGACGCCATTGATGCTAAACCACGCTTACATATTGGAGACTGGAGACTCGCACAAAGTAAAGTACTGCCTGAAACAATCTCGCAGCAAGAAACCATCAAGATTAGGGCTCGTGTCGAAAGGTATAAAATCCCAGAAAGACTCTGCATCGCCTTTCGGACTTGTGTTGAAAGGTTCTAAATACCAGAAGTACTTCGCATCGCCTTCGATATAACTGACATTACACCTTTCATGCTTTTCCCCTGAGATTGATCTGAAATCGAAGATATTCTTTGTAGCAGATACTCTCAGACCCCCCTTCTCATCAATCTCTGGTAGTACGAGAATAGCTCTACAGGCATAAGCTGCGTCGAATGCCTTGGCCAGTGACATAAAGTAGTTCCCAGTTCTCCCATAACCTGCGTGATATAACAGGCAAAATATTGCGCGTGAGCTTACTTCAAAAAGAGATAAATTCTAAACCAGCAGTTTCATAATCATATAATGTTGCTGTTGTGGTTATATATAGCAATACCTGTTGTCGTTGTAAAGTTATAGACTGTTGCATTGGTTGACTTAGCATGGTTCAATACACTATAGTCCACGGCCACGTCGCAAAAACCACAGACTCCGATATCGCTTATTTCTTCACTCGGTGCATTAGAGGTATATAAGGTTGTGATTTTAGAGGCAAAATTATGTTCAGAACCGAATCGAATCGATAGTTGTGTTGTTTGTGCAAGAATTGCGGTGGCAACGGTAGCAGCTATCAAAACAAACACGAATAACACAAGGAACCGAATTGGACATTTTTGATTTTTCTTCGCACCCATCATTATTGTAGAATATTGATCCAACTTATATAAATATCAGCACAGAGCCTGGCTGGTGTCTACAACCTCGTATTTATATTCGTTTAATTTTTATAGAAGTTTTTAAAGAAAACCGAATTGTTTTTAACTATTATATAGTTATATAAAAAAACGATGTTGTATAGTCATCCTATTTGTGTTTCTGATAATAGATTTTATAAAAAATATAATAACAAATTAAATATAAATATTATTACTATTTTTTTTAACACCACATCCATTTAGGGATAATATTATTTATTTCAAAAATGGCAAGTATGTATGATACAATGTATGAACATATGGTATGGCTCTCATAGTCGCTGTAGTGGTTCAGGAAAGATTGATGGGAAGAAGTGGTCAGTAAATTCCCGTTTGAAGCTTGGGCCAAGTGAGTCGACAATGGAAGATATGTGCTGAGTCAATTCGGGCCGGTGTTAACAAAATACTGTTACTATCGAATGTTCCATATATTCGCTTGCTGACCTACTAAGTAGAGTACACACCTCTGTGGTACGGATCGGGTCTGCGCCGTGTAGTGCCGCGGAATGGGTTAGTGCAGAGTACGAAATACCGAGAAGGACCAGGTTATCCGTCATAATCCGGTCGAGAAGCGAGGATGGGGGTAAGCCAATGCCGCACCAGACCACGGATTTCTGGATCGGAAGTATCATAGTCGGAAACAACAAGCGCGATGATTTGGTTTGAACCGATATTTAGAAGTAGTATTTCAACAGCGTGATTAGCCGGGGTATGGGGAACATCTGTTGATGTGTCAGGGACGGGTGAGAGTACGGTGGTTCTTCAACATGCTGGAGAAAAGATACAAGGTGTTCGTGGAGGGTCCAGATACCGTGGAAGTCGTGGCACCCTGTAATTGCTGAAAGAGGTCAGGGCCAATGGGCGGCAGTTTCGGGCCTACCTGAATGCGTCGAATTAGTTGTTGGATGCAGGTAAAGTGGCTGGAAGTGAACTTGTGGCTACCGGGTCAGACAGGGCAGAGACAGCCGTCGGTGCGGTAATCGAGCAATGTGAACATGTACGTATTCGTTACAATCATAGCACAGAGCCGGATTGGTGTAGACTCGAAGCAGCGATTGAATCTGTCGTGTCTGGCTGTGTCTCGGTTTGAGGCTGGCGGTTTACCCATAACCAGTTGGTAGTAGTATTGGTGCCGGGCCATTGCCGCGATCTCTTTGTTGGACCAACGTTTTGTTGAGTTCTTCCTGATGTCGTCATAGCGTTGGCGAAATGCCACATGGTCGGGTGTACGACCGCCCGTGGTTTTGTGTACAGTTTTCAGGTGAGCTTAGATACTGTACGGT
>NW_014040197.1:80487-82762 GCF_001186125.1 Sphaeroforma arctica JP610 | reverse complement strand
ACGATAGATATTTATTATATATGTGTGTGTGTGTGTGTGTGTATGTGTGTGTGTGTGTGTGTGGTGTTATATCTATATATATATATATATATATGTATGTATACATATATATATATATATATATATCACTACTTGGGACGGTCTTGTAGTCTATTTTGGAGCTGAACTGACGTGCTTGTCACTTACATATACCGTTTCGAGTGCCCACATTCTCAATAAGGAATAAAGCTGGCACCCGCAGAGCCACTTAAAAAAAAGCACAACACAGTTTGAAATACGTTTTACTTGATGATATCTAATATGTGTCTATGTACATCCATGACACATCCTTGTATGTGTGCATGTGCAAACGTACACCCCACCCCACTCAACCAATTGGTGATGCTCAACAACCCCACTCTCAGACTATTCCAGTGCTTCGTACGCTGGTTCGGTTTCAAGTCCGACAGTTTCCGCAAAGGTCTTGCTGACACTCTCATCATACTCACACTGGAAAAACGCTACACCTTTCAACGCCGCCTTCTGTGACTGCATAAACTCCCGGCTGGAAAACGAGGACAATCCCGGGATCATATCAGCTGTGTAGGTTGCCATGGGAACGGGCTCCGCCTGCTCGTACAGGGCAAAGACGTACCTACACGCCCCAAAGCCGTACGGTGGGGTGGGAGGTACGTATTTGCACACCTCAACACCCTGGGTAATGTCAGACTCGCCTATATTCGCAACCATCCAATGCAATGCCTCCTTCTCATCGTCGTACACATTCGCATCTGGACTGCTCAGTACTAGTGTGTACAGCTTGTCTGGCTTGCCCTCAAACGCTACCTTTGGAGCGGTCTGCATGTGTGCAGGCTTCAGAAAGTTGCCGTAATACACGTTGTTGTCCGTATTGAACACAATGGGCGCGGGTATAGACGGCTTGACCTTGGCCGCCTTCTGATCCTTCTCACTGGCCTTAGCTTCCTTCTGTTGCTTCTTCTTCTTCTTCTTCTGGGCTTTCTTATCGTCTTCGATTGGTTCTTGTACCACTTTCGTATCGAGTGTCTCAGCAACCGACGCCTCGGCACTCGCAGTAACCTTTGCGGCGTCTCCAGTGGGACCGTACGATATGCGCAAAAGTCGTCTGAGCCTTTTGAGGTGTACTTCATCAAACATGTGATCAAAAAGCCCAGCATGCTTCACCACCACACGTAATGGCGTGCCACTGATAAAGCCGTCGTAGTTAGCGTATACCTCCTCCTCCGTCATACCTGCTACATCGGGCAGATGCACCCGTTCCAGGCCCAGGCGTGCATTGCGCTCGAGTGATGGGTCTGCTTCGCGTCGTGCCAAAAGGTCGAACCAGTCTTTCTTCCTGGCTGCCGCTTGCAGGAGATGTCTCGGTTGCAATAACTTATCTTGTTCTTCGTACAGTGGGTGTGTTTCTGGTGCCGATGCATCTGCCACATCTGTGTTTGTAGATGAGAAGCGGTGAGGGATTGCGTGTATCGACGGTGTGCCACACACACGAGAGGAGGCGTCACGCACAATGCGCAGACCTCCTCGAGCCCTCATATGGTTCAGACGCAACATGCTACAACCTACCCCTTGTGTGTACTACTTCCTTATACGTGCCTGTATTTATCCACACTCGTATTTGTATTTACGTGTCAATATATTTTATTCAGGCTCGTGTTTGTGTGTGTGCAGTCACTGCAGTGTCAGTGTGAGCATTTGTTGAGTTTTCGCATGGGCCTGCGGTACAGTAGCGGTTGCAAAATAAAATAAAGTGTTTTCAGTCCTTAGGGTTTCGCAAGCGTAGGGTTTTGCACAGCAGGTGACTTCACTTGACACCCGACAAGGTCATGGCGAGAGCGAAAGTTGCTGTGCTGTATATAGATGCAGGTTAAGTCATAAGCCTGAAGTAAATATAAAGGTGTGTCTATGCGATCACTATACATCACACCATTGTATGCATTGGTCGATACAGCAAGGATAATTGTACACTGATAAGATAGTATTAAAAATACGGGGCACATTCAGCACAACTACAGACCATGTCATCGTCTGAATTAGTCAACCCTCTGATAGTGCGTGCACTCACTGTGCAAGAGTTCACAGCAGCACGCAGCGCCGAGATACACTCCCTCGTCAACGCCAGCAAGGCTCAGTATGTATTGTTATCATGAGAACACCACTGCGTTTACATACTCTAGAAATATATGTACGCTATATATATATATATATGTGTGTGTGTGTGTGTGTGTGTGTGTGTGTGTGTGTGTGTGTGTGTGTG